>NW_027154536.1:0-14638 GCF_002600585.1 Cystoisospora suis
GATTATCTACACCAGACAAATCCTGCTTTCTTCAAGATGTCTATAAGGCTCTCACAGAATACACCCTGTACACAAGAAAGAAAGAAAGAAAGAGAAAGAAAGAAAGAGGTTTTCCTTTTTCAACGTCGTTCTCGTCTTCCTCAGAGAATAGACGACAGGTCGAGAATGAAAAGTCAAAGAGAAGAAGAAGAAGCAGAAAGAGATAAAGAGAAGAAATGCATTGTAAAATGACGGGCATCTCTACTTCTCCTCTTATTCCTACTACTCCTACTACTATCACTACTACAAGTGTATCTCTATATACTACTATACCTACTAGTAGTAGTAGTACACCTCTTTCTACTACTACTACTACTACTCCTACTTGCCTACTACTACTACTAGTATACCTACTACTAGTAGTAGTAGTCGTATACATCTTTTACTGCTACTGTACCTCCCACTATGGCTAGAAGTCGAGCTATCACCCCCGACTACTTCGATTCCTTTCACTACTTCCTCTCCTGCTGGCACTAATAGTAGGAGGAGGAGGACTACCAATACTATCACTACTACTACTCTTACTACTACTACTACTGCGGGAAGGGGAAGAAGAAGAAGAAGACGATTGAGGCAGAGAGAATGGAGGAATTCTAGAGCACACCCCTCCACACAATGGAGAGAAGAGAAGAGACGAGAGGAGAAGGGAAGAGAAGAGAAGAGAGAAGAGCACTCTCATTCTCATCAGAGAGCCACGTGCCAAATGGAACTTCAAGAAGAAGGAGAAGAGGAAAACGAGAAGAAGAAGAAGAGGAAGACAGGCAAGGAGAGTAAGAGATAGGATAGGGATAGTTGTGCTTGGTATGGAGTTCAAATTTCTATTAGAGAGATTGAGTTATGTCTCGAGATCCACTGTCTTACGAGTAGGGTATTCTTCTTGTACCTCTCTTCTTCTTCTTTCTCTTGCTCTCTCTTCTCCTGGGGTTCTTCTTTTTCTTCTTCCTCTTCTTTCATTTCAATCCATCTATCTCCCTTAATGTTCACTCTGAAATCCTTTCTATTCTCCGTGTCATGACTGCCATCTCTCCTCTCTATCTTCCTCTCTTTCTCTCGCTTTCTCTCTTCATTCTTTACTTCTTCTTCCTCTTCTTTCGCCCATCCCTTCTTTCTCTCTCTCTCTTCTCTTGTCTTCTTATTCACTTCATTCAGCTCCTCATAATCTCTATGACCTCTCCTCTTCTTCTTTTCCTCAGTCTCTTCCTTGCTTTCTTTCTCACCCATCTCTCCAACGTCCACGTCATCATAGCAGTGACAACCTGTCTCTTTCTCCTTTTTCTTTTCTTCTTCTCTCTCCTTCTTCGCGTCTTTTCTCTTCGCACTTTCTCCTCCCGACTTCTCGAGGATCTCCATTATCAGAAACGTATAAAGGTTCGCCGTTCTCTTCTTCTCCGACAACGAGAAAGAAGGAGAAGCAGAAATGCCTTCGCTTGCAGGAGAGAAGAGAAAGTCTCTCCTATAGAGGGATTCAAATTCTGTATAGAGATGAGGAGAAGGAGAAGGAGAAGATTTCAGGGGTGCCTTCTTGTGCCCTTTGGTGATTTCTGTAGAGAGGAGAATTGATAGATGCGAGAGTTCTTCAATTTGTAATTCGAGACATCTTGACAGAAATCGATGGCTCTCCTTGCCTTCGATTCTCATCGTCTTATCTCTAGCGAAGGACAGGCGCAAGGATGGAAGACATGGGCGTGGTGACCTACAGTCTTCTTCTTCTTGTCTCTTTCTTTCTCTTTCTCCTTTGTCTTGCATGGAAGAGAAGAAGGAGAAGGCGCCTCGAGTCTGTTCAATGAGAAGTAGACACCTGTATGTGTCTGTAACCATGTCTTTCTCTTTCTCTTTACATTCCTTGTACCATCTCGGAGAGAGCGAGGAAGAAGAAGAAGCTCTTTTCTCCGTCGAGAGAAAACAAACTTTCTCAAACTGCTTTTCTTCTTCCTCTTGGCTCTTTGCACCTCTCTCAATCGGTCTCTGCTTGCAAAACTGAAGAGAGGAAGAGACTGAAGAGCACGAGGAGAACAAGAAAGAAGAAGAAGAGACAAGTCTGTCTCCTAAGAGAGGTTGGAGAGAGGGAGCAAGAGAGACCTGAGGCGCGTTCTGACTAGAAATGTGAGAAAGATTTCTGCTTGTCTTGTTGGAAAAGCCGCCGCGTTCTTCTTCTTCTTCTCTCAGCTGGAAAGTTGAAGTGAGAATGAGCGAGAGACTTCCTTGAACTGCCGCGCAGAATTCTTCAAGTTCTTGCATGAAAGAATTACATGAAGAAAATAGAGATGAAGAGGAAGAGGGGGTTGAAGATGGAGGGGAAGATGGCTTTGAAGTGAAAGAAGGAGTTGTCTTCCTCTTTCCCGTAGTAGCAGGAGTAGTAGTCGTACGGCTAGGCGTCTCGTGAACGTCTTCAGGAGGAGAAGGACTTCCTGTCGAGCGGTGGGCATGGCAGCTAGCTGGGTGATTAACATCTTGGCTAGCAGGTAGACACTCCCTTGAGAAGATGTCTACTAGAGCTGTCTGATTGTCACGAAGATGACGAGCCAAATATCGAGAGGTTGCTGAAGCGATCGCAAGCCAGACAGAAGATACCAATGAAGAAGAAGAAGAAGGAGAGAAAGAAGAGGAGACAGGATGAGATGTTGTTGATTTGAGAGGTGAGAATGAGACTGGAGAGAGATCAAGTAAAGAGAGAGCTTTAGAAAAGAAGGAAGGTGAGAATGATGCTGATAAAGGAGAAGGGTGAAGAAGATGAGATGTCTGACGTGAAGAGGATAGGCAAGCAGAAGAAGAAGAAGAGGGGGATGGAAAGGAAGGAGTTAAGAAGATTTGAGAAAGCCTCCATGTGAGTGTACATACAAATACATGAATTCGACATGAGGCGATGAGGTCTTCACCTTCTCCAGACGCACATCTCTCCATTGAATCTTCCTCTTCCTCTTCCTCTTCTCTTTTTTCTAGTTGCTCGATACAGTCTCTCTCTTCTTCTCTTTCTTCTTCTTCTTTTCTTTCTTCGGCAAAACTCCCGTATTGCCGTACAAGAGAAGAGAAGTGAAGGAGATTTCTTCGATCTCTTCTTCTCTTTAGAATGTCGGGTGATGGCTCTTCATTCTCTTCTTTCTCCGTTGGGTCTCTTCTCTCACTTTGTAAAGGAGGAAGAAGAGACTCCCTTCTATCGCCGAGAGATCGAGGCGAACCTTCAGCAGGACCGGGGCTACGTGTCGATTGTCCCTCGTCATAATTATGCATTAGGTGTCGATACACTGGATCTTCATGAGAAACACAAGAACTTCGTCCTCCTTCTTTTTTCTTTCTTTTCTTTCTCTTTCTTCTTCGAAAAAGGAAATCTTCACGACAGCATCGATGAATCTTCAAAGCAATAAGAAGTAGCTGTTCCGCATACCTTCTCAAAATCGCCCATCTCTGTTCTCTTTGATCTTCCTCATGAAGAGAAGTTCTTTTCTTCATTTTCAACGTTCTCTCTTCTTCTTCTGCTGGTATCTCCCCAAGTTGCTGTCTCTTCATACCTTTCTGAGATAAAGGAGATGTGGCTGGAGAGGAACGCTCATATCTAGATACATCTGGTATTTCCTTCTTCTTCTCCTGGGGTGTATGTACACCCGAGAAATCAGACTGAGTCTTGGAGAGAGAAACCTGTTTGAGAAGGTGAAGGAGGAGATACGCACATCCATCCAGAGGTCCTATGCAATGGAGAGAATCGGAAGGAGACAGATAACGAGATGAACGACGACGAAGAGAAGAATGAGAGAGACCTATGGATGGTGTACCTACACCAAGAGAAAAAAGAGAAGAAGAAGAAGAAGAGAGACAAGGACATAGAATATCTGTCAAGCTTTTACATAAAAGAAGAATTTCTTTGAGAAGTTTGATAGGCACATCCGAAGAAACGAGAGACTTCTTTTGCAAAATTTGATCTTGATCTTCGCGAAGCATCTTTTCTTTCTGTTGTAGCGTCAAGGCCGAAGAAAAGTCAGAAGAAGGCTGGACCGTTTCTAAGCTTCGTTCAGAAGCAGTAGAAGTTGCGAGAACGAGAAGATCACGTGAGAATTGTTTACAGTAGCGTAGAATAGATAGAAGAGGACTGAGGGAACTTGGGGTCGAGACCCCTTTCCGACTGCTCTCGGGTGTATGTACACCTCGTGAGCGGACCCATGCGATAAGAATTCGTCGAAACACAGAGGAGTAGAGATATATAAGTGGATATGGATGAGAAGTGTTCGTCTCTAGTAAAGAAGTTGAAAGAGATGGAGGAGACTGCGACGGAGAGGAAGAGAGAGAGAGGAGACGAGGATCGCGGAGAAGACAGTGAGAAGTAGAAGAGAGCACTTCATGAAATAGAGAACGTAAAGGAAGAAGACAGGAGTCAGGGACAGACAAAAGAGGAGGGAAAGAAACAAAAGAAGATGAAGGAAAGACTAATGATGTAGAAGGACACATCGACGTTTCTGAATCTTGCTTCTCCTTTTTCTTTTTCTGTCCTTCTTCTTCTTCATTTTCATCTTCATTCTTTCCTATCATCTCTCTAGTGTTAGAGTCCTCTTTCTCCTCTGTGGTCTCTTCCCTCTCTGGACCTTCACCTCTTTCCTTGGAATTCTTCTTCTCTGCATCTTTCCTTGGCGGCATTTCTATCTCTTTAATGTTAAGCATGCTTCCTCTCTCCTCAGGAAGGAATATGAGGTGTACATACACCTCCCAAGGAAGAAAGCTGAGAACCGCGTGAACAAGTCGACTGTCTAGATCCGTCTTCTTCTCTATCATCGAGATCTTTTCTTCATGGGGCGAGACGCGTCTCTTTCCTGCAAGAGCTTCTTCTTCTTGTTTAAGAGACAAGCAGAAAGGAGAAACGTTCTCTTCCTTAGGATATTTTCCTCTTCTTTCTCTTTCTTCTGTCTTCTCTGATAGCCACCCCCTCGGAGACGAAAGGGCGTCTGGAGTCTCTCTTCTTTCTCTACTTTCTACAGCTTGAAAGAGAGACCAAGAAGAGAGAACACTTCTTCGTGAAAGAAGAGAAGTTAGAGAGAAGAAGATAAGATACCTCAACGTATGGCTGATACCTATAGACAGTATACGACCATGAAGAAGAAGACGAGGATACACTTCATTCACACCATTGTTTGAGACTTCTACAGATGTCGAAACTTCATTAAGAAACTTTTGATACGAAGACGACCGAGTCTTCTCTTTCTCGGATATACTCCCTAGAGAAAGGAGTTGGGAAGGAAAGCTTCTTTTTTCTTTCTCCGATAGAACACCCCTCTCTTCCTCTTCTTCTTCTTCTGTCTCTATGACTGGGAACTTGTCCTCTCTCTCATCTCGCTTTCTTTCCCTCATGAGCTCTCCCTTCCCATTCTCTTTCTCCACTTTCTCTTTCACGATCTTCTTCGATTCTCTAAAGAAGCAGGGAAAGGGGGGTGAAGAAGAAGAAGAAGAAAGACAGGGAGAAGAAGAAGAAGATGATAAAACCTGATAGATACACTTATGATCGAATTCTTGCATGCAAGAGAAGAAAGCATAAAGAAGAACAAAGCGACTGTCCTTTTCGCTTCCCCTCTGGCAATCCGATGGAATCGCAGAAGAAGAAGAAAGAAATTTCTGAAGTTTCTGAAGAGGAGAGAGAAGATCACAAGCTTCGTTTGAGCTAGGATGATAGGAAGAAAGCAAGGAAGACGACGAGGAAGAAGTACACAGAGGAGGGGTTCTTCTTTCTCCTTTATCATTCCTTTCTAGATCCGCCGGAAATCGTTCATTCTCTGATAGAAACATCAGTGACTGTCTCTCTTTCTCTTCATCCCCTCTATCCCGTTCTTCCTTAGATACCGGGAACACAGAAATAGCAGAGACAAGAGAAGAAGAAGAAGATACTGTCTTGCTGACGTGGGAAAGAGTCGTGAGGGTATGAGAAGAGCGTTGAAGAAAGAGAAGATATTTCTCTTCTACGAAGAAACTGAGAGAAGATACAGAGAGATAGACACCAACAGAAGAAAGGAGACACGCTGCCAACACAAGAGGAAGCCTCTCTATCGAAGAAAAAGAAGAAGAAGAGAGCGAAGACGAAGGAGAAGAAGAAGAAGAGAGCGAAGACGGAGGAGGAGAAGAAGAAGAAGAGAGCGAAGACGAAGGAGGAGGAGGAGAAGAAGAAGCGGTCGAAGAAGAGTGTCTCTGAGAACCCTGAAGAACGTACCTTGTGAGAATATGAGAGAGATGATGTATACACTGTGCAGCCCCTAGTATCGACTTTACAACGTTCGGGTCTCCTTTTCTTCTTCTTAGGACTTCACTGACTGTATCTGTCTGCTGTGAAAGAATAGAAAGAGGGTGAGAACATGCTTCTTCTTCTTCTTGAGAAGATACAAGAGAATCTCCTTGGCCTTGGTCTCCAGAAGAAAGACGCGCTTTTTCTCTTGACGAGAGAGAAGAAAAACGATGATCTTCTGACAGATCGATACCCCTACCAAGTCCATAAGAAGAAGAAGAAGAGAACGAAGAATAAGAAGAAGGAGAAACAATAGGCTGAGGAAAAGAAGAAGAATGAGAGGAAGAAGAAGAAGAAGAGCGGAAACGACTTGCCTCTTTCTCTCCTATCTTTTTGGTATGTGTATAGGGAGAAGACGGTCGATGATCTTCTTCGTTTTCTTTGTCATGAATCGATGGGTCTTTCTCAGGCGAGGGTGTCCTTCGCTGACTAGGTTTGTAATTCTTCTGAAGGAAATCTTGCTCTTCAAACAAAGAGATGAAAGATGAAAGAGACTGCCGAGAGGAGAAGAGGAACTCGTCAAGAGAGATACACACTAAGAGAGATAGAGCTACACAAGCGTGAAGAGCCTTTCTTTCGCAATCCTCTTTTTGTGTGTCTTCTTCTCTCCCTCTGCTCTCTCTTCTCCCCGTAGAAGAAGAAGAAAGACCTGCAGCTTTAAACTGGAATTTGGAAGAAAGAGAAGCCCGGACCTTCCTTAGACGAGATCTCAAGTGTTCAGAGGAAAGACGCAAAAGAGAAAGGAGTGTTTCTTCTCGGCGTGAAGACAAACAGAGAGAAGAACAAGATGATGGAGAAAGAGAAGAAGAAAGAGAAGAAGAAGAAGAAGATGAAGACGAAGAAGAAGAATGACGGAAATGAAGAGAAGGAGATAAGAGAGAAGAGGAAACTTCTGTTTGCTGAAGAATCTCTTTTACTTGACGCATGCAACACCTTAGACAGAGTCCACAAGGAGAAGAAGAAGAGTCGGTTTGATAAGAAGGGAGAGAGCAATTGAAAAGATTCACTAGAGGTGTAGCTTTACATCGACCTTTCTTAGAGAGAAGATAGGAAATTCTCTCGTCTCTTCTTCTTCTCTTGACTGTTTCTCCTTCTTTTTCTTTCTCTTCTTTCTCTCCTTTTCTATCAAAGGTCCCTACAGATCTCTCGACCTTTCCTCTGTGAACGTTCCTTGTTGTATAGACCTTCTCGTCGCGCTCCCTCCTAGGAGATAAAGTAGGAGAAGAGAAAAAGGGTGAACCGACAGCTAAGGAGGAAGAAGAGGAACAGCAGGAAGGAGAAAAAGGACGTTCTTTCTTAGGAGAGAAAGTAGAAGCAGAGACAGGAGATAAGTTTCTCCTGTCCTTCTCTTCTTCTCTTATCTCAGAAATGCAAACAACCTCCTTGCGTCTTCTTTTTCTTCCATGCTCTTCTTCGTCTTCTTCATTCTCTACATCTAAGAAGATGTTTCCTCTATCTTCTCCTTGTCGGAAATCTTTGCTTTCTTTGGTCTTCTCTATAAGTTCATTTGAATTCTCTCGGTATCTTATGCACGAGGAAGAAGAAGAAGAACGGAGAGGAGAAGAAGCGTCACCGATCTCAGGCAGCTCATTTGTTGAGACCATCAGAGGAGAGAGAGAATTGCCGATGTGGTGTACATACACCGGAGATTCTCTTGGTTTCTTGCATTCTAGTCGCCTGTACGGTAGACTTCTTCCTTCACCTTCAAGAGGGGGGTATGTCTCTGGAGATGTAGGTTGTCGACGGATAGAAAGAAGAGATTGATCTAGAGAGAAGTCTTCTCTCTCTTCTCCTCTATGTCTTCGTCTTCTCTCGAGATAAGGAGAAGAGGAACGAGATGAAGAAGAGAGAGAAGGAGATGTGAGTTCATTCTGTGCATGTCCCATTCTGTCTCTCTACTCAGTAGAGACAAGTCTCTCATATTTCTGTAAGGAAGAGAAATAGAGAGATGAAGAGACAAAGGAAGAACAGACAGAGGAGGTAGTAAGAAACAATAGAAAAGTCTCTCATGATGTATCTACAGACAAACCTTCTTCTCCTTCGCTTCACTCGCGAGATATCTCTTTGATCCAGTCGCAGAATAAACAAGATACGTGACTTGCGTGAGGCATCCTAGAGAAAAAGAGTACGAGACAACAACCCTTCTCCCTGGCGTCTCTGTGGAGACAAGAAGAGAGAAGTGCTACTTGAAAAAGAGAGGAAGAAAGCTCTTTCGATTCATCTTATCTCTATGAGAAAGAAGGAGAAGTATTTGTGAAGGCGCTGTCTGCAGGAGCTCGTGAGAGAGTTCTATGACAAGAGAAACAACTTCATTTGGACTTGACAAGAAGGTGTCTTTCCTTCGATGAATAGATACTTCGTTCAATAGCTAGCTAACTAGCGAGCTGTCTAGACACACATAGAGAAGGAGAAGAGACTTATCAAAGGATAGGATAGACAAGGAGAGAAGAAAAACAAAATTGATAAGAGACCCTCCGAAACGAGAGAAGATGACATATCACACATCCCTGTAGTTTGCCTAGCCCTCTGTCTCAGCATGGATTCTTCGTCTTCTTCGAAAGCGACTGTCGCTAGCCAGAAGAGTAGCGAGCATTGTACGAAGATCTCTTCTGTGATTTTTCTGTAGAGAAACTCGATGAACAGGTCCTTAGGAAGAAGAAGAAGAATAGCATCGAACCATCATTCCCATTGAAGGTTGTTCAAATGCAAAGCACACCACCAGCCCAACTGGGGTGTACATACACCTGAAGGTTGTACGAGTCTTCGGACACGTCATTGAATCTTCGCCCCTCGTAGACAAGAAACAAATAGAGAGAAGAGACGCTAGCCATCCATACATGTGTTCGGGTTCTCTACAAAGAAAGAAAAGCGACTATGACACCTGAAGAGAGACAAGACTCACGACATACGGCTCCAACGCCTTCATAAGATAAGAGCGAATCTCTTCTCTTCTCCTCTTCTCCGCATGCGTACCTGTCTGGTGGATGAAGAGAGATAGAACAAAAGAAAGAAAGAAAGGAAAAAGAAACACAGCCATTGTATTTCAGCAGGGACGCTTCAACCTTTCCTAACTCCTTTTCTCCCGCCTTCTCCCATTCCCTTGTCTTCAAGGTAGTTCGACCAGCTCTCTTTTGATTGCATGCGGCGGCAGATCGATCACACACATGCCTTGGGATTTTTGCCATTGCATGCGCTGGCCCACATGTATTTGGCTGTAACGGCCGCCAAGAGACACAGGGGGGGGGAAGAGAAAAAGTGAGAGAAGAGGAAGCGAACAAGAAGAAGGAAGTGTGAGAGTGACGAAAAGACAGAGAGAGATACGTAAGGGGGAAAGGTTTTTCCTCTTTTCCTTCGGCCCGTACAAAACACAGACAGTAGGAGAAGAGAACGATCTGTTTGCTCCCCTTTTCAGCTCACGAGCCAACAGGCAGGCCGAGGGAGATATCTCTTTTCCCTACGAATTTCTGGCGACACTCGCCCGAATGAGAGAGTAGCTCACAACGGTGACACCGATGGAAGGCCCCTCACGAGATAATCTCCAAGTGACGGAGAGACAAGAGCAACAGCTGACGAAGACCGAAAGGGACAGAAACCAGCTGCTTCTCAACTTTCCTTTGAAAACCTTCCTGATGTTTCTTGTGATACTAAAGGTAGAAAGAGTCCATCCGAAAGAAAGCAAACAGCGTTCGTTGTGTTGCTACATGTCTCTCCCCATCCCGAAGCGACGCGACCTTCCGGTGTACGTACACCGCATGGTAGCCGCCGCCAACCTGTCGTCCGAAGTCAGAATGAAGGAACGTGTTACTCCTCACCCTTCCATCAAGTCCATACCTCCTCGACCCCTGCTTCCTAATTGGTTTCTTTTCTCTCTCTCTCTCAATCGCTCTAGAGAAGACATCTCTTGTCTCTGGTATAACTTCAGTCTCTCCCATCGATGTCGAGGCTTCCATAGAGGGCAATCTCCCCCTCTCATTCGTCTCTTTATCTCTTTTTCTACGCTATCTCTTGAGAAGGCTAGATGTTTCTCGCTGGGGCTCCAACCTTAGAACACACACGAGAGGTAGTATTGAAGCCTAACAATGTCTGTGTATCTCTCTTGTCTTATCAATGAGAGACCAAGCGGAGATCTCATACAGCCTTATGGGAGACATCATACATCATTCAGTATTCTCTACCTAACCGGCTGTATTGGAGATATGCCTATCTCTACTTCTAGATAGATATAGAGATTAGAGATAGATAGATTGGAGACAGAAAGGTAGGCGGGTGTGGAAATTCAAAGGTGATCGCTTCAAGATGAATAGAGAGAGTGAACACGGACAGAGATAAACTAAGGTAGATGCATGAACGATCGATAGTCGATAGCTGTCGATGTTTTCTTCATCTTATTTGAAGAAGAAAGGAGTGATAAGTCCATTCTTTCAACTCCTAGGAACGGGTAAAAAGCCTTTCTCAAGCTGCCCTAGAGAAAGAGAAGGAGGAAGAAGAAGGCGAAGATGAAAAAGAAGAAGAAAGTCAAAAGACGAAGAGAAGCTCTTTCCTTTTTCTTCATTGGAGACGCACGCACACACACACATCATAAGCCGGCTGGTTCTTCCTTTCCTTCTGTCCTTCATCGTCTCCCGCTTCACTTCTGCCTAACGAGAGAGAAAGAAAGAGAGAGACAAAAGAAAAATGAGAAGAGAAGAAGAAGAAAGATCGTGTGAAGAAGCTTCGCCCCCCTTTACGTCTCTCCCTTCCATTCTCATGTATCTTTTCCTCCTTTTCCTCGAGACGTTCTATTTGTCATTATCTCTTTTTCCTGCTATCTTTGTCAAACTCTTCATCTTGAACTCTTCCTCTCCTCTTATCTAGACAGGAATCTCTAATGTTCCCGACTCTCTGTTGGACCCTGTGTGGTTTGCATGCATTCTCATCATTCTCGTATGTGTCTTGTTCTTCTGTCTCCTGTCGCAGTCGCCCATCTCCCGCGTTCTTACTATCTTCTCCGTAGGAATCGATTTAGAGGACCTCTCTTTCAAGCATGTCCTTTCTTTCCCTCTCTCCTTTCTTTTCTCTTTAGCAAAATGACGGAGAGAATTGTTTCTTCTAGAGAAATCCATGAAAGATAAACGAAAAGTTGGGAGAGATGGGGAGAGCCCGAATTCTACTCATGTATAGAGAGCGATGAAAGGAGCTTTCTCCTCTCTACTTCTTCTTCTTCTACCAAGTGTATGAAGGAATGATAGACGGACAGTCGCCCCTTCTCTTTCTCTAGAAGTGTGAGAGCTCTCCTTCTTCAGAAAAGAGATTGTTTTCATTCTCCTCTCTTTCTTTCTTTCCTTCTTCGTCTTCAGACGATTCTTCTCTCTACTTTTTCGCTTTCAAGTTTCTTTGAAGTAAGTTTGTCATGCTTGTCTATAGAATGCAAGAAGAAGAAAAGAGAAGAGAAGAACTCGATTCTTCGCTTTCTCGAAGGAAATCCAGGTAGATTATCTAAATGTGTGTATATAGTGGAAAAATACAGAGGAGGTAAAGAAGAAGGGTCTTTGTTTCTTTCCTTTTCTCTCTTTTCTCCTTTCTCCCTATAGTCTGACGCCTACCCTCGTGATCTTTTTTCTTTCTTTCTTTCTTTCTCATCATTTCTCCCGTAGTTTCTCTTAGAAGAACTTCTCAGAAAGTCCAAGAGAACCCATCATTCTCTCTTTTCGACTACTACTGACAAGCAAACTTTTGTCCCTCTCTTTCTTTCTCTCTCACAGCGCTCTCTCTCAGTTTCCCTATGTCTACATGCGCAGATGTCTCCGTATCCACATGCCTTGCCAAACTATGTAGAAGGGAGGTTTCTGTTCGTGTGTCTGTACACCTGAGAGACAAATCAGACAGTTTGCATGACACCGATTTTCTTCTTCGCTCGAGTTTTATGCTGTCTTCGTGTAAGACTTCCTCTTATCCTTCCATCCTATCAATTTCTCTATCGATCTTTCTTGGACTTCTCTTCGAACTTGGGGAAGTCAGAAAGAAGGACCAGTTTCTCTTTTCAACTCCGTCACTGAGTAATTGAACGAGAAGAAGAAAAAGAAGACATGCAGGAAGGCATAAGTTCTTCTATTACCTTTCGTCTCCCCAGCGCCTGTCTCGAGTCTTCATCCTTTTCTTTCTCATTCTTCTCTCCTCTTTCTCCTGTTACTTCACATTGTCTTTCTTTTTCTCGCTCTTCCTACTCTTCTTCTACTGTTCGTTGTTCTTCTCCTTCTTCTACCTCTTTCCTGTCTCGTTCTTCGGTTTCCCTCTTCTTCTTCCTCTTTCTCTTCAGCTTCCTTCCGTTTTCACAAAGAAGAGAAAGGAAGAAAGAAAGAGACTGCTTCTTCGTTTTGTCGGGAGATGGACTGAATGGAAATGCTCTCTGTTTCGTGTGAGAGAGGGGGAGAAGAAGCAGGCAGGGCCTCTCGATATTCTCATTTGTATCGCTTACCGGTCAGTCCGTTCTTCTTCTCTCCTTTTCCTCTTGCCTTGTCACCGATCCTCTTCAGCAGGGTCATCTCCAAATACTTACCTCTCTCTTTTGCGGGAGAAGAAGAAGAGAAGAAGAATCACCCGAGAGATGTCTTTGACAGAAAGAGAGAGAGATAGAAGAATGAAGAGGAAGAAGAAGAAGGCAAACGACTGTTGTTCTCCTTGAAGAAGTCACTTCACGAGAGAGAGAGAGAGAAGAAAGGAGAGAGAGAGAGAGAGAAGAAAGGAGAAGGAGAGAGAGAGAGAGGAATGAAGAGGTTGCGAAAGAAGCGGTTCTTACGAGGCATAGGAAACGTTCTGCACGAGCTGAAATTTATATGTCTATATCTATCTGTCTATCTATCTGTCTATATCTGTCTATGTCTATCCATCTCTATGTCTCCCTAGCCTTTCTATCTATCTGTATGTGTATCTCTAGTCTCCTTCCTAGCACTCTATCATTTTCATCATGTTGAAGTGTACAAGGCATGCTCTTGGGAAAACAAGAGAGCCTCGTCTTTCCACCTTCTCTTCTTCTTCTTCTCTTTCTATACAACGATGCCTTAGGCACCGCGAGAGAGGGAGCAGCAACCCCGCCCATACAACGCTTATTGCCTCTCTTCCCTCCAGAGAAGAAAGATACTTCTCTCGACAACTCAAAGAAATCGAGACCGACAAGGCTTCTCTCCTTGATAGGCAGACAAATCCCAAGAAGAAGAAGAACAAGGAAGAGAAAGAGGAGGAGGAGAAGAAGAAGAAAGGAAGAGAGATTGCAGAGAAACGAAAGCATGGAACGGACATGCCAGAAAAGAGTTATCTCTCGGGAAGTAGAAGAGCAGCTATAGAAAGACACAAAGGAGAAGACAAGGAAGAGGAGAGACGCTTAGGAGAGAATGAGAAAGCGAGTGTGAAAGAGGAAAAAGAGAAAGATGAAGAAGAAGAAGAAAAGGCGACCTTACGAGGAAGGGTAGTGTCTTCTTCTTCTTCGTCTTATCGAAGGACAGGAAAGAAACCTCTTCAAAGACATCTTCTCTCTCGTTCTCTACGCTCTTCTCCTGTCCTTTCTTCTTCTGCTTCTCTCTCTTGTTTTGCTTCTTCTTCTTTTTCTTCTCGTTCGCGATCTTTATCTTCCTTCTCTTCGTCCTCTACTCATATGTATGGGACAACAAGGAAAAGCCATGGAGAGAAGAGGGATACCCAACTAAGAAGAAGAGAAGAAGAAGGAGAAGAGAGGAAGAAGGAGAAGAAACGATTTCATGAAGGAGAGATGGAGAAAGACCGTCAAGATCTTGATGTACAAAAGAAAGAAGAAGAAAAGAAGAGGGGGGAAGAGAAAGTGACTGGGCGAAAGAAGAACAAGAGCTCGATGGAAAGAGATGAAGAAAGCATATCAAGAGAACGTCTTCAGATAAGAAAAAGAAGACGCAGAAGAAGGCAAGCGCGTATAGAACGAAAGAAGAAAAGTAGTACCATTCTACTAAGAGAGAGATACCGTAAAGAAGAAGACGAGGATGGTGGGAAAAAAGAAAAGAGATTGACAAGAAAAGGCGAAGAAGAGAAGATCCATCACTCCCCTCATGCACAAGGGCAGAAGACTCGCTCTCTTTGTCGCCCTGAAGGAAGAGGAAGAAGAAGTACAAGAAAAGGCGAAGAAGAAGAAGAAGGAGAAGAAGAAGAAGAAGAACAAGAGAATGTGGAAAAGGCTGATCTCTCCGTGATGAAAGTAGAAGCGAGAAGACTAGGTCTATGCCTAAGGAAAGAATTCGACCTACACACCTTCGATCCAAGATACTCTTCGTCAAACGTACGTCTCTCTCCTGATCGATTAACCGTCACGGGTAAGACAAGGAATAGACAAGAAGACGAAGAAGA
>NW_027154537.1:0-3231 GCF_002600585.1 Cystoisospora suis
TCTGTTTCTAATCGAGGTATGTATCCTTCGCAGCTGAAGCCTGTCTTTCATCCACTGATCTGTCTCGACCCTCTCTCCCCCTTTCTCTTTGCCTGCCTGCCGGCCTGTCTGTGTCTTTATGTGTCTCTTCGCTATTATGTATGTCTTTTTTTTTCTCCTTAATCTCTCCCTTACGTCTTTCGTTATCCTTCCTTTCCCCAGGATCTTCCCTTATTCCTCCGTCGCTTTCTCCCTTCTCGGGCAGCCCGAAGGCGCATAGAGCTCGAAGCGCGAGACGACTTAAGGCTTCTACAGCTCATGCTTGTATTCTATTTTCTTAGCGACGACGAGAGAAGAAAAGGAAGAAGAAAGAGAGAAGATGATGCGGAAGATGACGAGAATAGACGAGAAGAACATAGGAATGAGAAGAGGTTCTATTTCTCAAATATAAGAAAGTTACTTCGAAAAGCAAGTACACGGGGCCCAAGAATTGCGGTGTATAGACACCTCTTCAATTCTCCGTGTGCGAAAGAAGAAACAAGCCATGAAGATGAAGAAGAAGAAAAGGAACTTGTCTCTGTGTAAGCTATACATGAGACTCGATAAGACACATTTTCTTCCTTTCGTCTTTAGGTGTTCTCCCATTTCTTTCTTCTCTCGTTGAGGTGGAGAGGTCGCCATATATTTCATTCATGCATGCGTCTGTAGGGTTGGGCTTAGCAGAGAAGAGAGATAAATGCCTTTTTTCCTCTTCTTCATACTACCCGACTATCTACCTAAATCGCTCTCTATCTTCTCTCTCAGCTCTCCCCCTGACTACCTTCAATCTTTCTGTCTCACGTTCATCTATCTATCTATCTGTCCTTAGTCGATCTGCCTGTCTATCTTTCAATCTGTGTATCTGTCTATTTAGATAGCTTGATGAGAGAGAGCAATGGGTAGGTCTGTAGCATTCTGTTTGTATGACGGAGTGTAGGGAGCCGTTCTGACGCTCAGGCCTATATTGAGATATGTATGTCCATATACATCTATTGATATATCTATATCTATATATATATGCACAGATAGATAGCTTTCTTTCTTTCTTTCTGCTTTTCTTTTTCATGAGAGTGTGAGGTGATATATACGTGGATGTTTATTCATGCGTCAAGCCCGAGAGGGGTGTGTTGAGGCGCATTATTCACTCTTTCGTTATCGCCTTTTCTCTTCACGTGTACATACATCTTCATGCATGCACATCTAAGTGGATAGATGGACGATAGAAAGAAGGGGGAGGGGGCCTAGCAGGTAAGTGTTTTCAGTCACTTCATTCTTACTCTTCTAAATGAGACGACTCTCCTTCTTCTTCTTTTTCTTTATTGCTCTTCTAGTGGTAGTAGTAGTAGTGTGTATGGATGAGGGGGAGATTTGATGGAAGGCTGCTGCAAACCTTCCCTTCTTTCTTCCTATCAAATCTTCTCTCTCTCTTCGATCTTTCTCTCTTACGTCTCTCATCTCTTTCTTTCTTATCTCTGTAACGTTCTTTCTTTCGGGATGTCTGTATCTTTCTTTTTGAATTTCTTGAGCCATCTTTCTTGCTTCTCTTTCGTTCTTTGTCCTCTGTAGGGTGTGTAAGCCCAGTCTGTCCGTGCAAGATTTCGTCGCTTTCTTTCTTATCATGCAAGGCGATCTCCATACCCCTTTCCTCCCTCCTTCTTCGTCTTCTTTTCTTGGCTCGCCATCCCTTCATCGTATCTCTCTTTCTTCTTCTTCTCTTCGTCCTCGCTCGGCGTTCTCTCTCCTCAGAATGAAAGGAAAGAAAGAAGAAAGAAAAGAAGAAGTAGATCACTTGAAAGAAGAAGGTGGTAGAGTCTCATCTCCCACATGCGCCATAACTTCAGAGGATCTAGACTGCCTTGTCGGGTAAGCAAGCAATCTTACACAATCTTCTTTTCTCCTCTCTCCTTTTCCTCTTCTTTTCTCCTCTCTCTTCTTCTTCTTCTTCTTTATCATACGGAGCGCCTACAGAACATTTCTGCTACAGATCTATCTTTGACTCTCGCGCCTTCTCCCGGACAGAGAATTAAGTTTAATGGAGAGAAAATCTTATAGGTCAAGTTTTCTTCTTTGTGTCTCTCTTCTCTCTGTATAGGAAGCTTCACTGCAAGAGTCTAGTAGTCTGCATGCAAAATCTCTCATGACTTTTGCACGTCTCTCTTTTTTCTTCAAACATGCTTCGCACTTTCCTCTCTCTCTTCCTCTCTCTCTTCTTCTGATTTAAACAAGCAGCAGCTCTTCACATGTATCTACACATATCTGTTGATCTATCCATATGTTGAGTGCATGCATGTATGCATGCAGTATAGTCGGTAGATGCATATATGGCTAGATGTATGTGTATCAAGAAAGCAGATAGAGGTGTATATCTTGGAGAGAGAGATATTCTCGGTAGATCAAGCATGTGGTAGGCCATGAATGAACAAACCCCCTTCTTACCTACATGCTTCTCATTGAAGAAGAATAAGACATGTCTCCAACTGCTTTTCTCTCTCTCTTATTTTTCTTCTGCTTCGTCTCTTTTCCTTCTATCTTCCTTTCTTCTCTGTAGTTGTTCTCCTAGCGCTTGACCGTATTCCTGGCCAACAGCTAGCCATCTAGCCATCTGGCTAGCTGGATGTCTCTTCTTTTATTGTTCGTCTTTGTCTGATTCGCAAGTTTCGTAGCCCACACACTGCGCGGTCCTTCCGACCTCCCCCACGCGTGGTAGATGATACAAGTAAAGAAGAAGAAAAGAAGAGCAGGTTGCTTCTTTAGAATTGAGAGAAGATGAAAGAGATAGTGAAGAATGCCTTATTCTTCTTCTTCTTCGCTATCACTTGATCTTCCCTTCTGTGTGTTTGTGGTGTATGTACAGTGGGTATGTAGGTCAATTACTTGAGAAGCTGGACATTGTCGATGTTCTCCCGCACGTGAAACTGAGAGAGCTGCTTCATTATCTTTCTCCTCCATATCGGGTAAATCCACTTTCTCTCTTCTTCTTCTACTAGACGTCTATCTCTCTATCTCCCTGTCTACCTCTCTTTACTTGTCTCTCTCTCACACTTCAATCCATCTATCTATCTATGTATGTATCTTTATCTTTCTCTATGTATCTTCAATCTCTCTATACTCCTGCCGACCTGCTATTCTATCAACTCTCAGGACCTTCTTTTGGAGAATCGTCTCTCTCTCTTTCTCTAAACCTTATATTCTTGGATCTTTGTTAAGATATTC
>NW_027154537.1:3341-3648 GCF_002600585.1 Cystoisospora suis
ATATATGTATACGTGTGTAGATATACACATGGGGATCACGGTTACCTAGCCTTACAACGGTCTTCTCTTCCATGACTTGTTAACTTCCATAGAGAACTTCTTGCCTCTTTCGACTCAGCGCTGTAAACTGAAGAAATAGAAAGTCTTCGTCTCTCTCCTACACATGCATGCTCTGAGGAACATCCCTATCATTCTCACTCTTCTCCTTCTGTCTTGTTCAGCTGCCCTGGTGCTTCCTACCCTAGGTCTTTGGATAGTGTCTATAGACTCCACCTTGAGGATCTTCTTCACACATCTCTCTCTATCT
>NW_027154538.1:0-3965 GCF_002600585.1 Cystoisospora suis
ATAATAGAGAGATATATATAGTTTAGGTGGTCCTAGTACTACTACTTGAAGCCTTAACATCCCCAAACTGTCGTATTTGACACGAAAATATATCCATCTATCTATATATATATATATCTATTTATCTATATATATATATATATCTTCGTCGTCCATCCTAATTCTTCTTTCATCGTTATCGACAAAAGCCTCATTTTCAATTTCGTCATAAACAGAATGAATGGTAGTCTCACCTCCACCTTATTCTTCTTCTTGAGAATTCTTCTTATTCTTCTTCTTCTTCGTCTCTCGATCATACAAAGAAGAAGAAGGAGGAAGAAGAAGGAGGAGGAGTCTTGTAGCTATTGTTGAGGATTCCTGCTGGCTTGGGGTGAGGTGAGTCTAGCGGGATGGAGGAGTGGCGGGCAGCATCCAGAGACATACCAGCAGGGGGCGGCAGTTAAAAGAAAAGAAAAAATCGATATTCACAAGAAGGACTAGGCCTCCTCGGCGTAGGAGGACGATCACTACTACTATGAAGCTACTACTGCTAGTACGGGGTTGCTAAGAGTCTTATTATTACTATTACTATTATTATTGATAATATGACGGCGACGGCTGATTGAAGAGAGAAGCTTTGTGTCTCTCTTGCCTGCTTCTTCTTCTTCCTCCTCTTTATCCTTCATCGTCCTTGTCTCGTCTCTGTCTCTCTCCCTTTGTTCAGCCGCCCGAGGAAGTCTCCCTCCTCCTCCTCCTCATGCTGCTTTGGCTACGACCACCACCACTACTACTATGACTACTACTACTACTATGCTAAACTCCGGGATAAGTACGGACAGTAAAAGGCAGCAGCACTAGCACTAGCACTACTATCACTACTACTCCTGGTACTACTACTGCCACTGCTATTTCTACTCCTAGTCCTAGTAGTAGCTGTAGTAGTGCTGCTTCTACTTCTCCTACGGGGACTACTATTACTGCTAGTAGGGCAGCTACTACTCCTACTACTACCCCGACTCCTACTACTGCCGGCGTTGCTCCTATGAGAAGGACGGTGGGGATAAGAATACCTACGTTAATGTCTATCTTTTATCTATCTATCTATCTATCGTCGTGTCTATATCTCGTCTATCTCTTCGTCTCCACTATAGTGATGATGAGGGTTGTCTAGTTATGTTGACACTTCATTCAATTCTTCTGTCTTCTTCGTCTTCTTCCTATTCCTGTTTTGTCTTCTTTTCTTTTTCTTTTTCTTCGTGGTCGTCTTTTATGTCAAGACGCTGTCTCCTGTCTTGTCCCTCGTGTGCATATGCGTGTCTCAATCTTCTTGCGCTTCTTCTTCTTCTAGGAACGTCTTCTTCTTTTAATCTGACTTGTAAGTCTTTCTCCTCTTCTTCTTTTCCGCGTTTTTCTTCTTTTCTCTCACCCCGTTCCACGAAGTTCCTTTGCTTTGTCTAGCGGTCTTCTTCCTTCTTCTTCTCTCTCTTCTTCTCCTAGTATTCGATCAATTTTGACAGTCCCACACCTACACAGACTATTCACAGTGATAGGACGGATCATCTGCGTAATGATCCGAGGATTCTTTCTGCTTTTCTTCTTCTTGTCTCTCGTCTTTGTCTTCTTTCTCTTTTTCTTCTCTGCCAGTAGGAGAAGTTGCAGGAGTACGAGAAGTCCAACACGAAGAGGGAAGTTTCTTCTCTCTTTTTCTTCTTCTTCTCGTAGGCTAACGCTATGGTCATTCTCATTTTATGAAAAGACGAAGACGAGAGAGAGAGAAGGTGGGGGGTTGCTGCTGCTCTTCTTCTTCCTCTTCTTCTTCTTTTCTTTTATTCTTCACGTATCTAGCCATCTCTTTTTCTTCTTTTCATGTCTATCTAAATATTTCGTAAGGACAGAGACAAGATCTTCAACTTTCTCCTGCGTTGTTCTCTTTCTTTCTTTCTTGGTCTCTATCTCTTTCTTATTCTCCTTTTCATCCATTCTTTAGGCTTATGAGAAGCATCGCTTTGTTAGGCTCCCTTAGGAGTCTTTCCTCTCTCCTCTTTCTGCTTCCTCTAATTTTCTTCTTCTGCTTCCTCGTCTTCTTTTTCTTCTTCTCTCTTAAGATCGCTCGATCTCCTCCCCCTTGGCATTATCATCTCTCGTTCTTCTTCTTATGAAAGCAAGGAAGAAAAAGAAGAAGAAGAGACCCAAAAGGTCCCCTTCTTTCTCGTCTTTAGCTTTCAAATCTCCTCCGAAAGAGTTTCTTTCTTTCTTTCTTCATCTTCTTCCTTCTCCTGATAGTCTGGGGGTGTGCGTTTATCTCATGGTGTCTTTATGAATGAATACATGCAGTCTTCTTCTTCTTCCTCGTCCTTCTCCTGCTCTTTTTCCTTCTCTTCTTCACTTCTTTCTTTCTTCTTTCTTTTCTTCTTCTTCTTGTCGAGTCCTCATTCACCCCGACACATCCTCCTTTTCTTCTTCTCACTCTTCTCACTTGTCTTCCCTTTTCATCTTTTCTTTCAAGTCTTCTTCTTCTTCTTGGTTTGGCTCCTCCCTAGCTTTTTTCTTTTTTTCATCCCCTCCCTCCCTTTTTCCTCTTGTTGTCTTTTTGCCTACTCCATCGCCATCTTAGCGTCGCCATGAGGAGAATTTTGAGAAGCATTTTCATAGATGGCATTCTATCCTGCAGTCGATCAAAAACGAAAAAGACGACGAGGCGGCTGGGACCGAAGACAGGCTGGAAGAATTCATACCACACCCTAGACAGACAGAGAGATAGAGAAATAGGTAGAGAGATAGATTAAAGATAGATAGATAGATTAAAGATAGATAGATAGATAGATTAAAGATAGATAGATAGATAGATTAAAGATAGATAGATAGATAGATTAAAGATAGATAGATAGATAGATAGATCTATCTACACATACTCCTGCCTATTATCATTATTCTACATAGTCTTACAGAGGATACCTACATGAAAGTAGATACATCCATATTCGTAGAAGTCGTCCTATGCCTATTCCTATGCCTAGTACTTCTATTTCTACTATGACTATTAATCCTATGGATTATGTACGTGTGTGAATGTAGGCGTATGGGGAGATCTTCTTGTCATTCTCATTTTCCTCCTCATCCGAATGGACTGAAAGAGGAAAAGTCCAAAGTCTTTCCTTACAAATCTTTAAAAGAAGAAATTCTTTCCTCTTCTTCTTGTTCATTATTCTTATTCTTATTCTCATCATTTATGACTGACTGCTCGTTCCTTCTTTCTTTCCTTCCCTCCAATTCCTTAAGTCATTCATGCGACTTTCTCTTTCTTTCTGTCTTACTCCTCCACTTCTTCTTTTTCTTCATGTTACTCTTTTTCTTTTGTTTTCTTTAGAGATTAGTTGGGCAGTTCGTCTTTCTTTCTTTCTCTCTCTCTCTCTCTCTGTCTACTTCACGACACTCCCTCTTCTTCTTCTCCTTTTTAATCTTATCATTTGACTCCCCTAAGAAGATGTTGTCTATCGGTTTATCTCGAAAAGAAGAAGAAGGAGGAGGAGGAGGAGATTTCCGGAATTCCCCTATCATGGTGCGAAGGTCGAGCTTCTTCATTTCTTTCTTTCTTCTTTCTTGGGGCTCCTATTCTCTGGAGATGAGAAGAAGAACTTCAGAAGTTCTCTTTTTCGTCATGATTAGGATGAAGAGGATAGGAACGATGAAGAAGAAGACGAAGAAGAAGAAGAAGGGTTTATGGCTCGAGAAATGCAAGAAAAAGGAGAGCAAGAAGACGAAGAAAGAGAGACAAGGACACTTTGAGAGGTTAACGACTAGCTTAGGTTTCATCTCCTCATTCCCACCTCTTTCTTTCTTTGTCTCTCTTTCTCTTTCTCTCTCGACCTCTCTCTCTCTCTCTGTTGTATATCTAGATGTATACAGATATGTATAGACAGAGGTAGGTATTTTGGTCTAGAGAGATTCTCCTTTATTTTCTTCTAGTATCAGCTCAGTCCTCTTCC
>NW_027154538.1:4249-4363 GCF_002600585.1 Cystoisospora suis
TACCTATGACTCTTCTAGCTCACTTGTCTTGTGGGTCTTAGGAGTCTTTCCATTCGTCTTATAGTCGGAAGGCTCGTCGCATTTTCCTCCTAATCGTCCTTATCATTGTCAACC
>NW_027154539.1:0-244 GCF_002600585.1 Cystoisospora suis
CATAGGGACTGCAAAATACGTGTAAAGGGCAACCACGCAGAAAGAACGAAGAAAGGGGCTAGTTTAGAAGATGAGAATGGGTCCTAGGGGACCCTAACAGCCACGGCGAGCCGCTCGACCTCACCTCTCGAGCGGCCGATAGCGAATCCTAGGCGGTTTCTCGCCGCTTAAAAGAGAGAAACCGTGCCAAAGACAGTTTTGGCAGCACCCACGGTGCGGAAACATCGTTTCCGGCGTCCAAAAC
>NW_027154540.1:0-348 GCF_002600585.1 Cystoisospora suis
GGTCCCGAAGTGATCTATGGATCGCTTGGTTTCGCCAATCGTTCTGGGGTCTTTAGATCGTCGTGTTCTGGCTTCGGTTACTCCCCCGTCTTCTTAGCTTCCCGTTCCGGTCCAATAAAGCCATAACTTGCTGCTTGGTGTCCCTAACTCGGCATGATCTGGTCGTTCTGGCATCGGTGCGTTCTCACAGCGATCGTCATCAAATATTGCCCTATTTTTAAGAATGACGATCGCTGTGAGAACGCACCGATGCCAGAACGACCAGATCATGCCGAGATAAGCAAACCAAGGGGCAATCTACGACCTCCTTGGACCGGAACAGGAAGCGAAGAAGACGGACAAAGTCAC
>NW_027154541.1:0-17492 GCF_002600585.1 Cystoisospora suis
TGGCTTCATTAGCGGGGTCTCTTTCTCGCTCTTTGTGTGTCGAGTGTCTCTTCTGGTTGTGAAGATTCAAGATCGAAGTCCCTCCTGCTCATGTTGGTATTGTTCGTGTTGGATCTGCTTTCTCCTTTTCTTTCCACGGTTCGTATTTGTCGTCTAGAATGCAGCAGGTCTTCTCTCTTAAGACAATTTCGAAGAAGAGACTGAACGAGTTCATGAGGACATTCCATGAAAGAAAGAAAGAAAGAAAGAAAGAAAGATCGTTATGATGTATGGTCTTCTGAAGGAATGATAGGTATGAGATGAGAACACACCTAACTGACAACGGGTTGGAGTGAAGGGAGCTCCTGATCTTTCTCCCTTTCCTTTCCTTTAAGATGCGTGTATGGAGGTCTAGGTATCTATCTGTGTTGAGAGAGAGGTAGATAGATAGATCGATATAGACGACCAGCTACCTGCCAGACCCTCGCTGTCCCTTTTCTCTCTCCGGGGTGCGTTATTCTTTCTCGAGAAGAGAGAGAGTCTTCTCTGAAGTAGAAATATGAAGGAAAAGGAGGAGAAGGAGAAAAGACGCTTGGGCTGTACGGAGAGATAGGAAGTGTCGTGTTGAAGGGCTCCTAGCGTTTTCGAGTATAATATCAGGAGGAGGGTTTGTCTCAGATATGAAAGAGATGGATAACGTTGAGAGAGAGAAGGAAGTTTCTTCAGCGCGTTCCTTCTTCTCTTCTACAGGTCTTTCCCTAAAGAGAAAGGAAAGGAGAGATTCTATGTGTATCTTTCTGTTCTTTGACAGATGGTGGCTTCTTCTCTTCTTTTTTACTCCAAAGACTCGCCCAATGTGTGAAAAAGCTCTCAGATGCAAAGGTCTCCTTCAGTCTTTATGATAGATTGAAGAAAGGTGGATGGTGTTGGGGAAGATGTATGTGAATCTTCTCCTGTTTCGACTGCTGCCAAGAGAAGGAACTGTCTCAAGACATGCGATTCGTTCGGTTGTCTCCTATGCTTGAAGCCTCATATATATAACGTCTTTCTCTTCTTACTCGGAAGCGAACTCTAATAACGAAAGAAGCTTCACGATTGAAGTTACCAGTCAGGCCAGACCAAGCGATGGTAGATAGATAGATAGATTAAAGATAGATTGCAGATAGATGGATAGATAGATCAAAGATAGATGGATAGATTAATGATAGATACAGACTGCTTCAGTTTCTTTGGGTATTCGGGGTGTTGCCGACTTCGTGAGGGAACCGAAACTGAAGGTGATTTGGTCCGATCACAGGTGGCTAGTGTTTTTCTCGCTTGAAGACTGTGTATCATTTGTATTGTGAATAGCAATAGCCGTCACGTATTTGGATGGGCGATCACGGGGAGAAAACGAAAATGAAAAGACCGTCCAAGAGAAAGAAACCGACGAGGCTGATGGATGATTTATTTCTTAAGGCCACAAGATAAACGACTATTCTCAACTCGTGGGAGTCGCAGGAACGGAGAACCCAGGAATGGGGGGACTGCGTTTAGCATGCACTGTGCGATCGTTGACAGTTGAGAGAAAATGGGAGTTTCTTGCGAGCTGTCGGTGTCCTTACTTAGGGAGCGAGATAGACGGCAAGAAGTTGAAACTTGATCAGTCCTGTTAGACTTACTGACACGACCCTAACGTCTCTTCCGTGCGTGCAAGGGCCTTTCTTCTCCAGCCCGCTAGAGGAATCGATCAGCATTCCAGTAGCCAGTCGACGCTGGCGTGAGTAGTTGTACGATCACTAGGAATCCTGGAGAGAATTTCCACAGTATTGCTCCGGTTGCTTATTGAGGAGGAAAGTAGGCGATGAGGTTTTTGAGGCGTAGCGATACAGCAGAGCCACCTAAAAGAACTCTATCTTTTTGAGCTCAAGTCTTGACCCTCCCTTCCTATCGCGACATCTGTCTGATGATCGTGTAGTCACGTTATGCGGCAATCGAATTTCCTTCGAAATCTCACGGAAGCGAGACAAGTCAGAACGTTACGTTATTGCTATTCGAAAGAAAAGGCAAAATTCTGTTTTAAGAAACGAAGCCATTCGACTCTTCCGGCTGTATTGGCTCTTGTCAGGACAACAGGGTCTGAGTCTTTTCTGACCTGGGGATTCATCTACATCTCTGGGATTCTTTCGGTGATCTCTGGTAAAACAGCTCTGCTGTCTCTCCGGAGAAACTTCTTCTCTCAGCAGCGTGACTATCTCCCCGACGAAAGGAAATTTCCTTTTTATCTCAAGTAGTCTGTAGTCACTGAAGGGCAGGGCCATCGAAGTGGAGAAGAAGTCGCTGTTTATGAGATGTGATCATCACTGACATGCGACAAAGAGGAAAGATAAGTGTATACAATCTACCATATACTCGTATAGACGTACTTGCGCAGACCATGACAACTTCCTGCATGGATTGTTTCTCTCCACAAAACTCCACCGAGATTATCTTCAGGTGGAGTCGCAAAGATGAGTAACCGTCCCACGAGAGATAATCCTCCTTGGAGCCGTAAATTGAAAGCATCGTCTGTCTATCAGAAGTGACGAAAATCCCTATCCATCGATCTGACTGAGGGATGCTATCGGTGGGTGTCATCATAAGGCGCCTCGCCTCTTCACACCGAAGACACGACTAGATTTGTGTAGGCCCGGCTTAGTGAATTCTCTCTCTCTCTCGAGTTCACATGAATTCTCCATCACGAGTTTTACATCCTTCAATAGAGAATGATATCTCTCTATCAACGTATGCATTCACGTGATGGATGATAGAGTAGAGCATCGCATCAGCCCTGCACCGAGAGCTTTCCTTTCTTTCGTTGCGAGTTCTCCCTCTGTGTAGGGAGAAATCGCATCGTTACGATACAACGTATCAATCTTCCGCGGGAAGCTTTGAGCGGTGCTTTCTGCACCTCATAGCCGCATGATTAACATCGTGAGACTCTATCTGAAGAAGCAGCCATCCTCTATTAGATCTTAGACTTCTGTGCAGCGTCAATGCTTCGACCGCCCCAAGAGACATCCTTTTACGGAATAAGGTGGACACCCGTGTTCCGAGCGTGGCGATGATCCTCCCGCTGCAAAGACACCCATGTCGATTTCTCTACCCCACCGATCACGAGCTTCGCAGCTAGTTCTCCGAGGGTAGAGAAATAGCGAAGATTAGCATGTCTAGTTAGACATGGAGGCGCGCGTTATACTTGTGGGCATATGCGTTTCTTGAAGGTATTGCTACGATGACGTAACTCCGACAAATATCATCCATTCTCTCTGACGAGGGAGAATACCAAAACAACATCTACAGAAATACCTTTCTTCTTAACATAACTGAAATTTTAAGAATGGCTGCTTGACTTTCTCACATCAAAACGACAAGAGCATGGAAGAGCTCAATTTCCCGCGCAAGTCGGCAAGTTGTTTACAGGTGGATTGTCCCTAGACCCTCTAGCAAGAGAAGATGTTTAGCAGATCAACGTAAGGCTCGTTATAGAACCGAAAAGAATCTACTTTTACCATCACATAGCAGAAGTTCATCTTACGGTACTGTTGATTCGGCCTTTCAAAATTCCGCTCCCTTCAAGCCAACTAAGTCTTCTTTCTTGTTGAAGCTTCTCTCCTATTAGGAAAAACATTCTTCTCTCTTCTTCTACATCTGGTGGATGCTTCGGCATCTTGACTTCCGTTCAAAACGATCCAAGAAAAGAGAGAGACTAATCCCCGAAATGACCTTGCTTTGTCTTCTCCCCGCTACTCTCAGCTTTCTCTCCATTATGACCTAGAGACTCAAAGAGCTTCTCTCCCTTCTACTACTCGGTCAGTTCTCCATACGTAGTAAGCGCAATCTCTCTCCGTATCGTTCTGGAGAAAGAAGGGGAAGAAGTGTCGTCTATCCCTCTTTTCCTGCCTCGTCTTCTTGACGGTCGAAGATTTTCTTCCGAGTCACATCGACGGTATGAGTTGGGAGAAGCGAGCGCATGCGTGGGAAAGGAGTGATGGAGGAGATTCGAACGTCAAAGATATTAAGGAGGGCAGCCTTTCTTCTCTTCAATCGACTGAGGGAGATGTTTTCATTGCATGCATGTCGTGTAAGAAGAAGCAGGAGAAGCAAGAGGAAAAGAAAGGAAGAAGATGAAGATGCTGTGGATCTCCTTCTTTCTTTTTTCTTGTCGAAGAAACTCTTGGACAAGATGTACATTAGGAAAGTTGCTTGAAAATTTCACATCAGTATTGTCATCCTCTTCACCTCTTTCCTTCTTTCTTTCTCCCTCTCTCCCGCATCGCTTCTCTGTCCAACCCCCAACATGATTCGCTTCATCCTCTTCTCTCGTTCCATCTGGATCTTCACCTTTTCTTTTCTTTGTGAAGAAGAGAGGAATTCTCTTCACAGAAGAGAAAGCGAATGCTGAGGAAGTGTGTTTGGAGAATATCTAGATTCTTCTTCCCGCTCGGTGTGTGAAAGCTCACCTATGGATGAGATAAAGCCTTTCGTAGTCTCTTATTCCTCTCCCTTCTTCTCCTCTCCTTTTTCGTCTTCGTTTCTTTCTTCTCCACTTCTTCTTCCATGGAGGAAAGCTCTTTTCTTTTTGTTATAGGGGGGTTCCTCTTTCTCTCTTTCTAATCTATCTCCTGACTTCTTTGTTTCTTTCTTTCTTTTGCAAACTTCCCACAGAAGCAAAGAAAGAAAGAAAACCATGGAGACAACAGCCGAGCATACGTCTCCTTCTTCTTCTCCTCCTCCTTGTTCTTCTCACCCCCCTCCTATTTGTCGATGCCTTCCTACCCCTATAGGAGGCCTGTCATCTCTTCTTGGCTCTTTTCCTTCTCCGTCTTTTCCTGCTTCTTCACACCATTCAAGAGAGGATTCTTCTTCTGCTTTGCCTTCTAGAAATCTCCTCTTTCTTCCTCCGTCGTCTCCCACTTTCTCTAATACACCCCATGTAGATCGCCCTTTCTCAACTCGAAGAAAGACAGAAGGTCATGATGAAACCGCAGAAAAAGCCTTTCCGCTGACGGACCAAAGAGATCTGTCTCAAAGAGGTAGTGCAAGTCTTAGGGCAAGAAAAGCTTGGGAAGAAAAGCATTCTCTTTCTTCTCGTCGAGACACTTCTCACCCCGAAGAACTCTCTCAAAGTCTCGGTGACCAAGGAGATAAGAAAGATTTTCTCTCCTGTCTTATGAAAGAGAGAAATACACTGAAGGGAGGATGCTGTGTGGAAGGGGGGGGGGTCTGGCTAGTACGAGGAATTGATCTCCTTGAGCTGGGTATACACCTGACGTGGTAAGCCATATGAAGAGAAGTCGTTCTGCATGAGTATATCTTCTCGAACCATTTCTTCTTCTTCCTCTTTTTCTCCAAACGGATTCTACATATTCTACACCTACTTCATATCATTGCATGTATCACGTCAACCCTCGTTCTCTTCTCTTGTCTCTGCAAATCGAATAAGAGCTTTCTGCTAGGTGTCTCGTCTCTCTTTCTTCATACCCTATAAGCTTCTTAGTCTTTCGCTATGGAAAGTATCTCTCACTCTTCGCCTGTGCGTCCATATAAACTCTCTTCACATGTAGATGAGACAATACTCAAATACGTCTGTCTACTCACCTGGTAGAGAACCTCCCTAGCCCTACGTTTATATGTATATACATACACATGGATGTCTCTCTGTGTATATACATATGCTCCTTCGTGCGGCATTTGTCTGTCTATCTATTTCCAGTCTAACTGCCTAGCCATTGTCAGTCTATCTATCTATCTTTAATCTATCTACCTTCGATCTATCTATCTATGTGTCTTTAATCTATCTATCTATCCTTAATATATCTATATATCTTTAATCTATCTATCTATGTGTCTTTAATCTATCTATCTATCCTTAATGTATCTATATATCTATATATCTATCTTTAATCTATCTACCTTTGATCTATCTATCTATGTATCTTTAATCTATCTATCTATCCTTGATGTATCTATATATCTATATATCTATCTTTAATCTATCTACCTTTGATCTGTCTATCTATGTATCTTTAATCTATCTATCTCTCCTTAATGTATCTATATATCTTTATGAATCTTTGTATATATGCTGTGGTTAGTTCCATAGGTCTAGAATTCTTCTTCTATTACGTTGTATACTAATACGTGGTCCTTCATCCCCCCTGCTCCTCTTCGCATGGTTCTTTGCTTCTTCTTCATGCTCTCTTATCCCGTCTCTACAGCTTTATAAGAGCCTCATATCTCGAGATTTACAACACCTCTCCTTCTTCTTCTTCTTCCTTTTCTTCTTCTTCATCTGATTCGCTGTCTCTGTCTCTTCTTCTTCGTCTTCCTCTTCCTGCGTCAGTCTTATCTTCCCGTCTCTTTGATATACATGTTGAAATCCCTTCAAGGAAATCGACCTCTCATTCACACGAGAGAAACCGATCTTCTTCTTCTTCCTCTCGCTGTCCAACATGCGACTCCTTTTCTCTATCAGAAGAAGATGAAGAGCGAGAAGACCTTTGCTCATCATCTTCTGACTCCCCCTCTACAAGAAAGACTCCGTGGGTATCATCTTCTCCTTCTTCTTCTTCTTTCTCACCTCAAAGAAGAAAGACAAGGGCATATAGAAGAGATGAAGAAGCACGTCAATCCAACACGACCTGGAGAGGTTTCTTGACTTCTCTCTCTTCGTCGTTCTGTAAGAAGAGAAGAAGAAGGAGAAGCCCATGGCGAATACAAGGACAGCACCCACTAGGAGAGAGAAGAAGAAGGGGACCGCTCTTGTTCTCTCCTTCTTCTTCTCCTCTTCTCGCTACAAGAAGGAGAGGTTGGATGTATAGTCAGGAGGGGATTCAAGGAGGAAAGAAGTGGCGAAAGAATGAAGAAGAGAGAAGAGAAAGAAAGAGAAGAATAAGAGCATCCATAGCAGTATGCTTCGTAACTGCGGATGAATATATCCATAGAGTAGAGTTTGTATTACGTGCTAATAGTGGTCGTACAGAGAGAACTCAAGCGAGAGACATTTGCATAAGGAAGTCTCGAGATATGCACGCTCCCCCTCTCTTCTTCGACGCTCGCGAAGGGCAAGATGAAGAAGATGGACAAGAAGAAGAAGAAGGAGAGAGAAAAAGAGATCTAACAGATGATACATGCTTTCACAGAATGGAAGAAGAAGAAGAAGGAGGCGGCGGTAGTTACGGTGATCGAGAAGAAGAAGAAGAATCCTCTTCACGAAGACTAGGAGAGAAGAGACAAGTTGTTTCTTCTTCTTTACTTCTTCATCCTTTTTCTCTCCAACTGAAGAGTTTCTTTTCGTCTTCTCTCTTCTCTCCAGAGACGTTTAGGAGGTCTGAGCCGCCGTCACCTCACGTCTTTTTCGTATCGAAAGAAAGAAAAGAAGAAGAAGAAGAGACTGGAAATGAGAATCTCTTGGAAAATGACGGCGTTGAACTTACAGAAGGGACAACTCCTCCTCCTCCTTCTCTTCTTCTTCGTCAAGAAGGCCAAGGGAAAGAAGAGACAGCGACGCCTGTCAGACCTTTCTCTCGAGGTCTATCGACGACTTCACAGCTTGTCTTGATAGATCAGAATCTTGCTATCTTGAGCGAAGGCGTAGGCTCGCCCCTCCCTTGTCTGCAAGAGTCTTCTTGGGAGAGTAAATCTCTTCTTCTTCAACTTCATACTTCTCTCAGAGACGATGAAGACGAAGAGATACAAGGTGATAAGAAAGAGAACGAGAAGAAAAAGAAGATGAAGCATGATGGTGATCCACGAGGGAGGCGAGACACCTGCTCTTCTTCTTCTCTTTGTCCTGGGTCTTATCCCCTCATGAAGAATGAAGGAAAAAGAAGAGAAGAGGTAGAGAAGGAGTCCTTTCTTCATATGAAAGTTAGTGAGGAAGAAGAGCGGATGAGAAAAGTTCTTTGTAGAGATATGAACAAGAAGATGAAGGGAGAAGAAGAAGAGGAGAAAGATACCACATCAGGATCTCGAGAAGGGTATTCCACAGGAAGAAAGCGACGACGAGGGCCTGATGTGGTCCACCCCGAAGCGCATGTTGATCTTTCAGGGAGCGGAAAAAAGAGTGAAGAGAGAAGTTCATTCTTCTTCTTTCCTTTCTTTAAAAGACGTCGCGTCGTTTTTCCTGAGAACTGGGAGAATGGAAAGTCCTTTCTTTCTTCTTCTTCTTCTTGGCATACATATGATGAATGGAGCCAGGTTGATAAGGAGGTTGGTCAACAGGACGACAGAAAAGATCAGAAGAGATGTGTATGTACGGGGTGTACATACACCTCAAGAGAATGCTATGTGAAACGAAGGACAATGAAGATCTCCTATGCCCCTCTTTCTTGTTCTCCTTTCTCTCGTCTCAAGAGAAAAGTTTCACGTGGATCTTTAGATGACAATGGTAAGGGCGATGTAAAGCAGCTTTCTCAAACTTCTTCTTCTCTCTTATCAACAAGATCCAGAGAGGATCGAGGAAAGGATGAAGCAGGGGAGGAAGAGAAGAAGACTGAGATAGAGAGAGAGGGACGTCTTCACGAGGAGGAGGAAGAAGAAGAGAAAGAGTACAGAAGAAGATGGAGAGATGTCTCTTATATAGCAAAGCTTCCTCTCTCTTCGGCCTTTCAGAAATGCATCAAAAGACTTCAACAGAAACTCATGAAACAAGAAGGAGAAGGAAAGGGGAGAGAAGTAAAAGGAGGAGAAGAAGACGAAGAAAGTGTCTTTGTTCTGAAAGGCGGGGATGAAGAAGAAGGTAGCATACGACACCCATGCCATGTATCTGTCCCTAGAAGATACAGAGAAGACAATAGAAGTACTTCTCTTCTTCTCATCACCTGTGGAACGTCTTCTCCTTCTTCTTCTTCTTTCTCTTCTTCACTCTGTAAGAATCGAGAAGGAGAAGAAAGTCACGAGGGAGAAGGTTCATCTACACACCTCGAGAAATCTGTAATAGGGCGACAAACCTCATCTTCATCTTCTTCTTCTTTTCATTCATGCTTTCTCATTCCTCCTGCAGAAAAGAAGACGAAGAAGAACGAGACGGTAGATGAATCGTCTTCTTCTTCTGAGACAACAAGTAGTTTGTATCCTCCATGGGGGAAGGAGCGAAGAAGAGATCACTTTTCAGAGAGTGGTCCAGAAGTCTGTATATGGTATGTAGAGATCTTAGAGAAGGATACTAGGGGTGGTACTAGGAGAAGAAGAAGCTTGAATTCTCGCACTACTCCTTCTTCTTCATCTTTCGTCTCTTGTTCTTTTTCTCTCCTTTCAGATTATCTTCTCAACTTAGCCCAACTCGACGTTCACAATACAAGTGATCTTTCTCTTTCATCGGACCTCCTTACATCTTCTTCTTCCTTTCTTTCTTTCTCATCATCCTCACTCTCTGTTTGCTCATCTCTTTCTTCTTCTTCTTTCTTTTCTTCTTCTTCTTTTTCGTCTCAAGCCCTTGGGACATCTTCTAAAGATATCAGTCCACCTCCTTATCTCTCAGCTCATTCCTCATTATCTCTTCCTCCCAGAAACCCTAATCATCTTTCGACGAAGACGGCAACTTCTTGTTCTTTTTACAACTCTCCATCCTCTTCCTTTTTGAAGCAAGATGTCCTCTCTTCTTCGTCTTCTTCGTCTATTCCGCTATCGAAAGTTGTCTCTTGTTGTGGACTGTATGTCTCATCTGCCTGTGAAGAAGAGACTGTCTCTCTTTCCATCTCTGAGAGAAGAATGAAGAGTGATGGGACCGGGGAAGATCAGCCCGTGAGAGAGACGTTATCCATAGCTTCTCCTCTATGGATAGGGATCAGAGACAATCGAGGAAGATTCTATCTGCTGCGGGGTAAGGTTATCTGTGAAGATTTTGGAGAGATCTCTCACAAGGAGAAAGAAGAGGAAGACGACGAGAGAAGATCACTAAAGGCCGTAGGAGATGAGGAGGAAGACAGAAGAAAAAAGACATCGACTTTACGCTCTTCTCTCTCGTTGAAGGGGTGGCCGGGAAAAGCCTCCTATCGACGATTCTTCTTACAGAGGAGAGAGCTTCTTGATATGAGAGAAAATGACGGAATGGAGAAAGAAGAAGAGGAAGAAAGAGAGGAGGAGAATGAAGAAGATGAAGAAGATTTACCACATGAAAGTCGCGATGGTCTCCATCAGGACAGACGAAGGGGTCGCTTTATGAAATATCTCCATGGAGACATCACGTGTCTAGGCTGTCTAGATTGTAGTAGTTGTATTCATAGTCAGTCCTCATCGAATCATCTTTCTCTTCTTCATCCTTCTTCTTCTCTTTCTTTTACTCCTTCTGCATCAAGTGGCGTAGTCGGAGAAGACCTTTCACCTTGGACGGAGACAAGACGACGTGGTCGGCCTCATGTCTACAAGCCAGTGAGAGAGAAAGAAGGAGAAGAAGGAGACAGGAGAGAAGACGGCGAGAATGCTGAAGAGAAAGAGGGGGCTTCTGATCGGTGTCGTTACCCTCAAGAGAGAGAGGAGTTGTGTAAGACGAATGATAGAAGAAGAAGGTTCTCCGCCCGTTCTTTATCGGAGAGTATGAAACAGCAGACATATGAAGAATTGGCTAGTCGGTGGCTACTCACTGATACCCATCTGTGGCTAGTCGTGTCTACATCTTCAACCTTCTCACCTTCTTCTTCTTCTTCTCTCTTTTTCCTCGATGATGCTCTTCATTCTCCTCCAACAGATGAAAGCAAAGAAAACCTCACTATCTATTGTTTTCCTCTTCCCTCTTCTTCTTCATCTTCTTCTTCTTCTCCTTTTTTATCTCCCTCCACATCTCCTTTTTCGACAACGACCACCCTCACTACTCATGACGAAGAGAACAGGCCTTTCATCGAGAAGAGCGAGAACACCAAGAATGAGATTTCTCATCTTTCTTCTTCTTCAGATCTCTCTGCTGTTCGCATACAGATGCCTTTACACATCTCTCCTTACAGACATGTCTACGAGAGAAACAAGCCTAATGATTTACTTAATCTTCATATCTGTCTTTCGCTGCTTCGTCATCTCATTCATTCTCTGTCTACCCTTCTGACCACCGCTAGATCTCTCCTTTCTTCTTCCTCTTTCTCTTCTTCGCAGACTCGATGGTCTCAAGCTCGCTCAGTTGTCTCTTGGCTAGCTAGCTATCTCGATGCTGAGGGTGAGGCTCATCTTCGTCCGCCTTCCCCTCCCCCTGTATCGATTCTTCAAGAGGGCGATTTCTCTAAGAAGACTTCCTCTGCTCCTCTTCTTCCTCCTAGGCATGGCTTTTCCTTCACGGAGAAGATCTTTGGTCTTGAAGAGAAAAGAGAGCAGAATGCTACCTTCCCGGAGCACGAGAGCAAGGAGAAGAAGAAGACGTTTTCTTCTCTCTTTCTTCTTCTTTTGAACTCTACAGAATTTTTCGAAGGAAGTCATAGCCCACAGCCCTTTCAAGAAGAAGAAGAAGCAACGATGAAGCAGAAGAGAGACGGGAAGTCGTATGAATCAGATCAAGAGAAAGCATTTCTGTCGCGGGCCTATCCTTCTGCGTATGTCTTACAAGAGGAGTGTTGGCTAGAGAGGAAGAGAGAGAATCCTGTTGAAGAGAGAAGAAGCTTTTATGTGTATAGAACATATCATGACTTTCTCTGGGAGGTCATTCATCATACGCTCCGTCAAGCTTCTTCTTGTACTTCTCTTCTCAATACAAACTCTGAGAGACTCGAGAAAGAAGAAGGACATCTCTTTCATTGTCCTTACTCTCCGGAGAAGGGTCTCGAGTCTTCCTCTTTCTCTCAGTCTTCTCGTCAGAAGTTTTCTTCTTCTTCTTCTTCTCTTCTTCTTCCTCTACACCCCTCACTCTCGTTGGCGACAGAGGGGCTTTCAAGTCTGTCTCATAAATCTCATCTCAACACACGACAAAGAATGTCTGCTGATCCTTCCTCTTCTTCTTCCTTTTATTCCTATGATATGTCTGATCCTCTTCTAGCTACAATAGCATGTTGTCTCCTTGTATGCTATCGACTTCAATCGATTCTCAGCTCCTCTTCTTTCCAGAACATGTCGTCTTCTTCTTCTTCTTCATTCCTTCTTGCTAGAAACTCTCCAAAGCAAAGAGCAACCTCTTCTCTTACAGATACTCCATTGCAGCACAGTCAAGCCATCTCTTCTTCTTTCTCTTGTTCCTCTTCTTCTCTCTGTTTCTTCTTCCTAGGTTCTTCCCGTGTGTGGGCTAGGGCGCTAGGTCTACATAGACAGAGAAGCACAAGACATATCGATGAAGAGGAGAGACAGCAGGACGGGCTGATATGCAGAGAGAATAGAGAAGATAAGAGAGAAAGAGAGAAAGGAATAAGGAGATCTGCCGGGAAGACAACGGGACGGTCCTTCTTGGAATCTTTCCTATCTCCTCCTTCTCTTTCTTCTTATTCTCTTACTCTTAAAAGCAGTTTCAAATATTTCAACGAAGAAGATCTAGATCAAGTTATCTCCATACCACTGATCTTCTCATCTTCCACCGTCTTCCCTTTCTTCGTGAAAACAACGACTCCAACCTTTTCTTCTCATTCTTCTTCTTCTCATTCTTCTTCTTCTTTTTCATCTTCTTCTACGTTCTTCCCTGTAGGTCCAGTGACTTGCTCGCTGTCCTTAGCGCGTCCTCCTCTGTCTGTAGCTGAAGTTGCGGGGTGTTACCTGAGCTCTTTAACTTCTTCTCTTTATGAAGAATCTCTCTCGAAGCAAAATCTCTCAAGTCTTCCTGCAGTGCTTCTCTCAGGAGAAGATGAAGAAGAAGATGACGGAGAAGAAGAGGGGAAAGAAGAAGAAACCTTCGATGTTGTAAAGCATCTCTTCGATTCTCTCAGTCATGTACTTCACATGGAAGTACAAGACCCAGAAGATGTAAAACATAGAAGAAATCTTCCCTCTTGTTCTTCTTCGTTTTCTCCTACGTGTCATCTGTCGAGCTCATCTTCTTCTCTTTCATCTCCCCCAGAGACGAGAAGGTCTTCTTCAAAAGGTTTGAGATTTCTTAGCCAATGGTTACAAGATTGGTGTGAGGAGAGAACAAGAATCTCTCAGCTAGAGAAGAGACGGCAAAGAAGAAGAAGAAGATTCTCTTCTCTCTGCTCGTCTTCTTCACTCTATTCTCCTGTAGATACACCCGAAGGACTTCTTTCTACTCGTCAAACCGGGCATTATCTCCTTCCTAGACATCCAGGAAGAAGCAGAAGAGATACATCTTCTCTTCTTCTTTCATCCTCTATCCTTTCTTCTTCTTCGTCTTCGCATTTCTTGAAAAGACTCTCGTTTCTCAACAATCCAGCGTGGAAAGACTATAAGATAGAAGGACTCCGTCAAGTAAGGAGGGAGCATGAAGAAGGAAGAAGAGAAGAAGAAGTAGAAGTACCAAGCTTAGAAGAGAAAGTCAGGCATCTTGTAAGGGGTATCTTACAAAGACATATTCAATCTTTAGCACGCTGTTCTTCTTCTCCTCTATGGAGACTCACTCTTGCTGGCTGTATTCTTCTCGAACATATACATCGATCTCGTAGAGAGACCCAAACCGTCTCTTCTTCTCCTTTGTCGAAGAAGATTAGCAGGAGAGGAGGAAGATCTCTCCCTGAATATCGTGGGGGTGTCGGTAGAAGACCTTCTCACCGATCAGACGTGTCTCAAGACTTGACAGACATAAAGAGAGATGAAGATGGCTCTCTCTCCTTGGGGGACCCTGAACTCATTCGGCTTATATTCGGAGATAGGGTGTTCTTGTCATTACGAGAGAAGAGGAGAGAAAGAAAGAAAGGAGAAGATCTTGCAGGTGCCGTGAGAAAGACGATAGAGAGAAAGGAGGGGCTATTCTTTTGTCAATCTTTCTCTTGTTTCCATGTTCCTAAGAGAGCGGAGGAGATAGAAGCTTATGTAATGGACTACTATACATCTCATCGGGAACAAGCCACAGAAGGAGAACAAGAAAAGTAAGTGAAACTCTTATTCTTCTTTCTCTTTTTCTTTCTTCTCTTCTTTCTCTTCTATGAGCTTGTATGATAGTGAGGTATACAAATAGGTAGAGAGATAGAAACACTCCAGAGAGGCGAGGTCTATCTACTTCTTCTTCTTCTTCCTCGAGGCATTCTTGTAGTCTCTTCATTGTCCGTTGGTTCGTCTCATACACTCCATGTGCAGAGATAGGAGGAGAGATTCTATGAACTGAAGTAGAGAAAAGTTCTTCTTACTCCGCTCTTCTTCTTCTTATCGCATGCTGTATACATTGTATGTGTAGTGAGGAGAGGCAGGTGGCTGCTGTCAAACATGGCATAGCAGATTTCCTATACAGAATCTTCTCCACTCCACGGGCTTCTACTGTCTTTCTGCACACGTTGAGAGACGAGAGTAGCCACATATACCCTTAGTTTGTTCTCTTTTATTCCTCTATCTATTACATTCATACACGTATACGTATAGATATCTATCTATATAGATATGTATGTAATGTCTTTCTCTGCTGTGTCATCTGTATATCTCTATAGCATCTAAGTAGTATGTATCACGCTTCTGCAAAGTTCTTCCCGACCCTTCATGGGGTTCTTTCTTTCTTTCTTTCTTTCTTCTCGTGTTCTCCCCCATTACAGCGGTGACAAGAAGGCGGATGAAGATCATGAAGAGCTGCAATTTCTTCTTCTTTCTCTGCTGTCTCCTCTCTCCTCCTCAAACATAGTGACCTGGGAAGGAGAAAAGTCCTTCCTTCAACAAGCAGCTTCTCAGAAGAAGAAGAACACAGACGCCGTAAACAACTCCTCCTCCTCTTCTTCTTCTACCTCTGAGCCCTCTCATGATATGGTAGAGCTCGTAGAAGCCGATCAAGAGGGAGAGACAGACGAAGAAAAGGATGAAGATGCGAAGAATCTACTTACAAGTTTCGTAGCTTTTCTTCTTCCTTTTGCAAGTGCCGGGTCTTCGTCAGAGGGAGACTTGATTGACCTCCTAAGATCTGTCATCCACCCTATCTCTACTTTAAGAAGGAATGCTCTTTCTCAGTATCATCGCCATCTCTCCAAGTGGCATCTGTCTACTCGATCTTCTTCTTCTTCTTTGAAGGAAGAAGGTGGTATCTTTCCGAGCAAATCAGAAGACCATCATAGGATAAAGAAGAAAGAAGAAGAGAAGGAAGAAAAGAGAGGTCCAGTGTATCTTGCAGAACAGACTCAGGCGTTCTCTCTTATTCCTCCTTGGAGGGATAGAAGGAATCCTTCCACCTGTGGGCTTATCTCAAATATCTGTAACGATGTCTCTCTACGTACTATGTATATGCAGTATACAGTTCTATGCTATCTCCTCGCAGGGGTTCATTACTTTCTTCGTCATATAGAAGTCTCGAGAAAAGAGAGAAGAAGAAGGAGAGAGACGGCTGCAAAGAACGATGAAAGAGAAGAAGGAAAGAGAGGAGACAAAGAAAGAGAGAGATGTCACAGTCGCATCTTTTTTCCTCACGATCGATTCTGTCCACATGAAGTTGAAAGAAGGAGAAAAGAAGAAGAAGAAAATTACTTTCTATGCTCATGTCCATTCCATTCAAATAACAAGATTGTATGGAAACCTTCTTCTTCCTCTTCTTCTTCTCTCTCCGGGTCTATTCCAAGCTTCTCCCCCTCGTTACCTTCTGCCAGTCCCCTTTGCAATAATACCTCTGCTCGTCATAGGAGAGATTTAGACACCTCTTCTTCTCCTGCTCCGAGGCATCCAGCAGGAGAGACAGGCGCAGATCCAAGACAGCAGTCTAAGAGAGATGATGAAGATGAAGCGAAAGAAGAACAAGATATCGAAGAAGAAGAAGAGGAAAAGTTGGTCTTCTTGAAGTCGATTCTGCTCTCCTTGCGACGTCAGATAGATCGAATAGTGAGTTTCTGACGAGAATATGGAAAAGTCTGTAGACCGACTCTCCTCTTCTGTCCTAACATGACTTAAATGAATGAGAAAGAGACGCACTGAGAGAAAGAGAGAGAGAGAGAGAAAGAGAAGAGAATGAAAGACGAGGGGGATGTTGTCACAGATCTCTCTCTTCTTCCTTGTCCATATATATATATATATGAGAGAGAGAGAGATACATATTACATATATGAATAGAGAGACTGAGAAGGCGTAGAATGTATCGCCTTGTCTCTCCACGGGCCGAAGACTTCTCTTTCAAAGGTTATGGCATTTCCAACATAACGACGATACACTCATCACCCCACGCCTTCTCGATCTCTCTCTTCCTATATGGAATATGTATATATACATCTCTCTCTCTATATATATATAAATATGCCTATACATATGGGACTAGTATGAGACATTTCTTTGCATTTATCTCTTCTTATCGATGGGATTGAACCTCCGACTGCGTAGACTGTCTGCGGTGTATCTAAACCTACATCTATATACACCTGCCGGCACGTCTTTTTTCATGAGAAGAGAGAGAGAGAAAGATGAGGAGTCTATCGAATCTTCAACATATCTCTCTTTCCTCTTGGACGTGAAGATAGATCCCATGACTCTCCTCTTCCTACCCTCCTTCTCTTCATTCCGTATGACCTGTTTCTGTCTCTATCGACAGGCGACTCTGACGGCATTCTCTCTATCTATCTATGTGCGTATGTATGTCTACTTCTCTACAGAGTTGTTTAGAGTGTTGATCTGTTAAGAGTGATAAGTGAATTTGTATCACCTCTATCGTTCTTTTTTATGTGTTCTCTCTACAGCTTCCATTATACTCAGGTCTCCTCACGGCGTTCACCCGCTCTGGGACTGCTTCTTCTTCGTCTCATCTCTCATCTTTCTCAGTCTCTCATCGCCATTCTTCTTCTCCGTCGTCGTCTTCTTGTTCGTCTCTTGCTCTCTCTTGTACCAGATGGAGTGCTGCACCTTCATCGTTCTTTCTTACTCTTCCTATCTCTACGTCAGCTCGGAGACTAAAGCTTCTTCATGCTTTCTTTAGAGAAATGCACTCTAGATCTGAAAGGGAAGGCGACTGCTTCTCTTCATCTTCTTTTTCTTCTTCTTGGACGATGACGTCTCTCGATCTTTACATGAAAGACTCGAGAAGAGAAGAGGAAAAAAGAACTTTTCCAGAACGAGAAAGAGACCAAAACGAAGACGAAATCTCCTTCTTCGACAGGGATGATGTGAAAGAGAAAGGAGAAGGTGTCTCTTCTCTTGTTTCACGTTTAGAAGATGAAAGAGACATTTCGTCTGGAGCTCCATCAGATTCTCTGTTCTCGTCATTCTTCTCTTTCTATCACAAGACGAACCAGAAGAAACCTTGGGACAGTCTTCTTCTCAGCCTCTTGAAAAGATTCGCTCTTCCCTATAGACGCACTTCGATTCAAGAAGAAGAAAAAGATGAAGATAATTCAAACGACAGATCAGAGGTCAGCTCCTCAGAGAAAACGACGGTGCCTATGTATCTATCTATCGATCTATCTGTCTATCTATCCTTAATCTATCTTTAATCTATCTATCTATCTGTAATCTATCTTTATCTATCT
>NW_027154541.1:17900-18042 GCF_002600585.1 Cystoisospora suis
GGACTTCCGAGTAGAGACACAGTCCATTCTTCCTCTTCCAGGCATCTAAAGATGTGTAAAGAGATCTCTTGTATATAGATATAGACATTCATGTATCTGTATATATGTGTGTATGCGTCTATGATCTGTGTATATCTCCCTT
>NW_027154541.1:18166-26953 GCF_002600585.1 Cystoisospora suis
AGAGGTCATGGAAGATTTTCTCTCAGCATCTTGCGTAGCTTCACACCAACTCGCAAGTGTCTCTCTGTCGATATGGAGAGACATTATGCTCTTCTACGAACATCTATCTTCTTCATCTTCTTCCTTCTCTTNNGAGATCCTTGCCCCTTTCCTTCTTCGTTATCTTCTTTCTCTTTCTCATCCTATCCGTATGAAACATCTTCATCTAGATCACCTTCTGCTCTTTCCTTCATGTCTCATATGAAAGAGAGAATTCCTTCTTCTCTCTCTGATTCCTCAGCGTTTTCGTATATCATCCATCGGGTGTATATACACCTCATGTTAGGTGTATCGAGACTTGTAGATCTCGTGCTTCGTTCCCATTTATCAGGAAATTTCCATTTCTCTTCTTTTCTTTACTTCATTCATCATTCTTCTCTTCTTCATAACCCTCATTCTCCCTCTCAAGGTCGTCATTCGTATCTTCCTTCTTGTCGAACATCTTCGCCTTCTTCTTCGGAGTACAGGGATACGTCGCGTCAACAGAAAGATGAGATACGCCTTCCTAAGCCTTTCAGAGAAGTCCTATCTTTCCCATCACCGAATCGTATTCTCTCTTTGGACGCCGGTCGTACTCTTTCGTCTTTCGTGTCTCTTCTCTTTACCACTGAGGCGTGTTGTCTTCGTTCTAAGTTATGCAGAAGTCGATCTTCTCTCTTCTCTTCGAGTGAAGAGATAGGCGAGCTAGATCATTCTAGCCATGCTATGGAGACACATCCGTTGCGTGATCAGGAAAACGATGCGGTGGCCAAAATGATAGACTTTTACAAAAGAGAAAAAGGAGAAGAAGAAGAAAGGAGAAGAAGGGAAGATGAAGGAGAGGAAGAGAACATGAAAGAGAGAAGAGAAGAAGAAGAAGAAATTATGTTTCTATGGTTAGTTGACTTCTTGTGCGGAGGAAGCAACGGAGATCTCTTCAAGGAGATGACTTCACATGATCAAGAAAAGCATTCCTCTTTTTCTTCTTCCTCTCTGTTGTCTTCTTCTTCTTCATTGTCGCCGCTTCTCGCTTTTCAGTTGCATCTTTATCGTATAGTGGGTCTTTACATGTCTTCTTCTCTTTTCTCTTGTATCTCTCATCGTCTTTATCTTCTCTTTCCTGAGCTCTCTACACATCTAGTCAACAAGGCCTCTCTTCCGAGAGAAAGAAGCGAAGAAGCTGGCGAAGAAAGAATTCCCAGCAGTAAAAGTAGAGAATGGGACCGAGACCGTGTTGATCCGCCTTTCTCTTCTTCATGTTTCTCTTCAGATTCATCCATACCTGACTCGCTACCCTTCAGATCATCTCTCCACACCTGTCTCTATCAGCATGCACTTGACTCGATAGACGAAGGAGAAAGATGTCTACAACTTCTTTCTTCCTTCTTATCTATGAAAGGCAAGAGAAGAAAGCCGGATATGATCATGGGTCGGTCTTCGCTTCCCCCATGGCTCTTTTCTTCTTCTTCTTCCTCTGATAGAGATTTAGAGACATCTCAGGAGGTCAAGAGGAGGAAGAAGAAGAGGACGGAGAAAGAGAAAGAAGAGCGAACCGCACACGAAGGTCTCTGCGAGGCCTCTATAGTGAAGAGTGTTGGAGAGGTTCTTCTCCAATCCCGTTATTTCAAGAAGTTTCTCCTTCTCTTTCTGAAAGAGGGTGAAGAAAGAAATCTCCTTCTCTCCTCGTCATTCCATGTTGAAGAGACAAGGAAGAAGACCTTCTCTCAAGTAGAAGAAGAAAAGAAGAAGAAAGAAGAAGAAGAGAATGATCTGCATGCAAGAGAACCGCTTGACCAGGGGCAGAGTCATGATCTTTCTTCGGTGGATAGAAGAGAGAGAAAAGAGAGAAGAGAAGATCTTCAGTCTTCCCTTCATTCTGATAGAGGTCGAGATCTTATTCGCCTTTTCTTTTCTTTCTACTGCTGGCTTCATGTCTCGCTGCCTTCTAAGGAGATAAGAAAAGAAGAAGAGAAGGAGAAAGAAAAAGAAAGAGAAGAAGGTCTCCGAAGAATGAGAGACTTCTTATCTCCAGTCATCTTAGATGTATTACTGGGGTGGATATGTAAAGAGCTCACCCCTACTGCTTCTACTTCTCCTACTACTACTACTGCTGAAGAAGAAGAAGAAAGAGACACCTATCGAGCAGTCAGCCTTACAGCCGTTTCGCGAGTTTCTTCTTTCCTCTTGAAGAGAATTCTATCAGATATGACTAGATCTAGATCTCTACTCGAGCCTCTTGTCTTCTTAGGAAATCCTCGTGACCTCCATAGAGACACAGGGGAGACAAGGTTAAAGCATCTCTGCGAAACCGCTCCAGCCACCTATTCTACATTGCTTTCTTCGTCTTCTTCTTCTTCATTCTCGTCTCCTTCCTCTCATCTTGTTCCTCTTTCTTCTTCTTCTTCTTCTTCTTCTTCTTCTTCTGCTTCTTCTCGCCATCATAGGGAGGTCTCTGAAGAGGCCTTAATGAGAAGTTTCTTGACTTTTCTCCATGAAGAGAAAGAAGATTTCTGGAGACAGGTCTTTCATCAAGTCATTCTTCAAGGTCTATCTGTGTACACGTGGAATTCAATGAAGAGATCGATCTCTATCTTTCAGAGAGATTTACGAAGACATCTCTTCCACGTCAAACTGCGGCATGACGGCACCATAGAAGATGCTGTGGCTCTTCTACCTCTACTAGAGTCACGAGAGGAACGAGAGAAAGGAATCTTGTACGTTCTTCAGATAGTGCTCTTGTGTCTTCTCTCTCGAAAAGAAAGAACAAGAAAAGAAGAAGAAGAGACCAACAGGGACTTCGCAGGAAATAGACATGAGATAGTGACGGTTAAGGGATCGAATAGCCACAGAGGGACGATAGAGAAGTCTAGTCGGCCTTTTCATCGTCTTTCTACATCGATAGGAAAAGGAGGGGGAGAAGAAGAAAAGAGAAGAGCAGAAGGAGAAAAAGTGTTGAGGAGCCTGAAGGAAATCCAACACCGATTCTTCTTAAGTCCAAATTTCACGTTAGGTCATCTACGGAAAGCTTGTAGGGAGAGTGGAGGTCTTAAGGATCTCGAGAAGTTCGTCGAGAGAATTCTTGCTAGAGTCGCCCTATGCTCTCCTCCTCATTCAGCTCTCCTACGAGGAATCTCTTCTATTGCTTACCAGGTATCTTACACGCCAAAGACAAGCTCGCATCACGTGTAAAGAAGAACATACATAAAAGATATACACATGTAGGCGTTATCTATTCTACATCTTTCACATACACGTGTATATGTGTAGATAGATATAGATGGAGAAAGAGAGAAAGAAAGAAAGAAAGAAAGACAGAGTAGATCGGCGCAGAGAGTGAAGGTTAGGGTTGCTAGTACTGCAGGTGTCTATACTTACCAAGGACAACAGGAGGAGGAGTCTTCCCCTCTCCAAAGTCTTTGTCGTATTCTTCCTCTTCTTCTTCTTCATATTCTTCTTCTTATGCTTCGTATGACTTGTTGCTTCTGGTAACGTATATCTTTAAAGGTGGAGAGGATGGAGAAGAGTACGAAGAAATTTTCTTCTTCTTCGTCCTGTATTGTTCATGAGAGAGAAGGGTAAGTATATGTGTACTTCTCCTCCTCTCTCTTCTTTCCATGTGGTAAGAACGTGCCTTCTGACTCTGTCTCTCCATCGACACTCTAGAACCTCGCTGTCTACCTTCGTCTATCTTCTAACTATCCTTTATCTCTCTATCTATGTTTAATCTATCTCTCTTTAACTTGTGTATCTTTCATCTGTCTATTTCTCTTTGAGCTGTCTAGCTTTAATCTATCAATCGTGTCTCTTTCTCTTAAGTTGTGTATGCTCGGTTTCGAAGGGTTGGAATGCTCCTCTTTCTCTTTTCTTTTCTTTTTCTTCTTTTTCTTCTTCCTATATCCTTTCTCTCTCTCTTCGTCAACGAGCCCTCTCTTTTTTGTTTTGGTCTTCTTCTCATCTTTCATCTCTTCTTCCTTCCTTCCTTTCTTCCTTCCTCTTTCTCATCTTTTGCTTTTCTTTTTCTTGTAGTTGCTGAAACAAGACTTCCTCGCCACCTCACGTCTTGAAGACGCCGCCCGTCTCTGCTTTCTCCATGCCGCTTCCATTCAGTAAGCCCTTGGCACACATCTATATCTATCTATCTGTATATCTATATCTATCTATATATCTATATATATGTCTCTCTCTCTCTCTTCAGTATCTCTTACTATCTCTCTCAGCTGAGACGATCGCTCTCTAATTCTTCACTTCCTATCTCTCTCTCTCTCTCCACCTAGGATATCTAGATATCTAGATATATATATATATATGTCTACTTCTCTTTCATCTTGTAGTGATTTGAGAAAGAAGTTAGTTAGGAGGATAGGAGAACAGTGGTGTCGTGAGACAGGGGAGATTCTTCTTCACGCAGGTCTTAGAGAGAAAAGATACGGAGGCCGTCTTTCAGTGAAAGAGAAAGAAAGAGAAAGAAGAGGAAGAGAGAGAAAGATGATAAGATCAAGGAAAGAAGATAGGGAGAATAGATATTTTATGATGTATGTCTTTCATTTCTCTCTATCTCTCTCTCGTGACTTTCACGTTTACTTCTTACAACGATCACTACCCCTAGGACTATTATCTCTACAAGTCCTTTTCTTGTTTCTCTCTTTCTCTCTCTTTCTCATGTCTCTCCAGTCCCTTCCCTCTCTTTCCTTTGGTTTGCGTGATTCATTACATCTTTCTTGTCTTCATGTGTCATGGCTGTCTCTCTCTTCTTTCTTATCTCCTTCTCAACTTTCTTCTCTTCTCCTCTTCTCTCTCTCTTCCCCATGTTCTAACCGCCTGGCCTCTTCTTCTCTCCTTCACCCTTGTCCTCTTCTTCTTCTCTTTCTATCTCTTCTTTCAATCTCTTTCTGTACCCTTCTTCTTTCTCACTCTTTCAATCTCTTTCTTTCCCACTCTTTCTGTAGAGCTCAGTTTTACGAGGCTAGTTCTACAACGTCTCCTCCCCCTCGATCAAGCGAAGATCCACAAGAGGAAGAAGAAGAAGAGGTCTTTCCTCGTTCTTCTTCTTCTTCTCTTGTCTCTTTTTCTTCTTCTGACCTCCGTACATGTGTAGACAATCGCAAAGGAGGAGAGAGAAGAAGAGGAAAGCGAAGGAGATATCTCGCGCTTTCTTTTTCTTCTTCTTCTTCATTTTTCTCGTGCAATTACGACTTTCCCTTGTGGCTCCTTCAAGGCTTGCATCGACTTCAGAAAACTATCGAGGGAGGAGAGGGAGAGAATGAAGAAGAAGAAGAAAAGAGAGCGACAAAAAGAAGAAAAGATACAACTTCTCAGCCCTTCTCCGTCTCTCCTTGTGATGAGACGACCAATACACACGGCGACGAAGAGAGATTCTTTCATGCAGCAGAGAAGATAGAAAGAAGAGAAGAAAAAGAAGAAGAAAGCAATTTTGAAGAAAAGCATCGACGTCTCTGCCTGATAACGAGAGCGCTACTCAAGGTAAGAAGTACGAAAAGAAGAGCAAGAAGAAAAGTACATACGTAGAAAGAGAAGAAGAAGAAGGGCTATATAAGGATGGGGATCTCCTTCTCTCAGGCGCCCTTATCTACTTGTGCTCTTCCTCTCTCTCTCTGTGAAATATCTATATCTATCTGTATAGAAGAAATCCCATCGGAGAAAAGGAGAGAATTTTTCTCTTCTTCTCTAGCATATGTATATAGACAAAGAAGAGAAAGCATGCTTTTCTACCTCTCTCTTCTTAAAGAGGTTTGGGTCTTTCAAGGCAACTCCCAGTCAGTCTTGTATGAGCGGACACGTGTCTAGACATGGCTATTTTCATGTCTCCTTCTCTTTCTTCGTCTTTCTCTTGGCGAATTTCGCGGGAAGGAGCGAAGCCACGCTCATGTAGTCCGAGAAAGATTCTTCACAGTCTACCTTTCTCTATCTGTGAATCTCTCCGTTTATCTTCTTTCTCATATGTGGCTTTCTCCCGACGTCCCTTATGACTTTTTCTTCTGCTATGTTTAACTTCTTGTAAGCCTCTCGCTTCTCTTCATTTTCTTCTTCTTCTTCGATCTAATACACCCCACCTCACCTTTTTTCTTCTCTTCTTTGTATTCCTCTCCTCTATGATTCCTATCTCTTCTTTTCTCGTCCTAACCTTCTTCTTCTCTCAACTCCAGTTCTCTCTTCTTTCTCCCTTTCTGCACTTGACACTATCTCTTCTCTGTCTTTCTTTCAGGCATGTCTTCGGCTTCTATCCGGAGAAGAAGCTAACGAGAAAGATACACGTGAAGAAGGCTCTTCTCTCTTCTACAATCCTCTTCTCCTTCAGCATCACGCTCCTCCTCCTCATCATCTTTCTTCTTCTCTTTCTTCTTCTTCTTCTTCTTCGGGTGGCCTTCGGAGCTTCGAAGCCTCTTTACATGCGAAGGAATATCTTGAGTGTCTTATAGATGATCTATCTCTAGTACGTCATCTTATGTCTTGTCTTTCTTATCGTAGTACGTCTTACGCTTCAGATATAACTTCTTCATCCTTCGCCCCCTGGTCCTCTTCCTTCTTTGCTTCTTCGTCTTCTTCATCTCCTCTTTCATCTTCTTTGCCTTCTTTTCGTACACCGTTCCTTCTTTTCATTCCCCCTGTTCTTCTTGATCTTTATCTTCCCTTGAAGCAGAATGAAGAGGAAGAAGAAGGAGAAGACGTTTCATCAAAGACCTCTCCTTTCTCAGGTGGAGAGAAAGAAGGAGACCCTTCATCGAAGCACGGAGCTAATCTTATCGTGGGAGAGACATGCGTTGTCATTCCTAGAGTTAGTGACGAAGATGAAGAAGATCTCGAAGACGAAGAAGAGCGGACGTTCTTTCCGGCTCTTCAGAAAGATCAAGATGAAGAAGAAGAGGAAGAAGAAGAAGAAGATCGGTATCACCCGTCTTCTTCTTCTCGAGGATTAGTATGGAGAGGAGAGAGATCTAAGGAGAAAGAGAAAAAAGATCAAGGTGAAGATGAAGAAGACGAAGAGAGGGACAATCTCGAGGAGTATGAGTGTCCCACCTGGAAGAGGCTATGTCTTTATGAATACGATATGAAGAGTCAAAGGGATAGAAGAAGCAAAAGAAGAGACAACGAGAAAAAGAAGAAGAAAAGAGACGGTCTCCTATCTTCGGAGGATGCTACTGTGCTTGTAGATGAAGAAGGCGGCGGAGACAGGTCGACAAGGGCGATCTCTCAACACCATACTTTCCCTGAAGAGTTCGTCAAGCGTCTTGTAGACATAGCCGCGTAAGGAAGATTTCGAAAGAAGAGAAACAAGAAAGGATGAAGAGAAAGGAGGAGGAAGGGAAAGAAGAGAAAACGAGGAGAGAAAAGGAAAAGAGAAAGAAGAGAAGATAGTGATGTGATGATGATGAGGGTAATAGAGAGACAGATCAAGAGAGAGACAGTGTTCTCGGGTGTATGTACACCTGGTTGAGTAGACGATGAGTCTTTGTACTCATGAAATTTCGCTTCCTGGCACACTTTCATACAACGCTCCGTTTCTCCTTCTCTTTCTCTCTTTCTTTCTCTATCCCAAGTCAAAAGTCTTAAGATAAGCTAGGTAAAAAAGACAAGTCTAGGTGGAGTTCCTTTCGTTTCTTCCTTTGTGCCTGAAGATTTGAAAGGCAGAGAAACGACGGCCGAACTTTGACTTCCCTTCTTCTCTCTTCCATAGAATGAGACGTTTCTGCTTGTGTGTATAGGCCTTATGCCTATCGATAAAGACCAAACTTTCTCTACACGTGTATAGAGGTATGTAGCACAGCAGGCAGATAGATAGATAGATAGATAAAGTGATCTAGAGAAATAGAATAAAGATAGATGATAGATACATATATCAGAGGTAGGTAGATGGATAATTATAGATAGATAGATAGACTAGCGATAGATCGATAGATGGATAGATAGATAGATAGATTAAAGATAGATAGATAGATCAAAGGTAGATAGACTAAAGATAGATAGACAGATAGACAGATAGATAGATAGATAGCTATGTGTGCTTTGAATGCGGTTAGGTTGCCGGAGAGGACAGAGTGGGTTGCGTACGCGGGGTATGTGTGGATGATGTGTGAAGTTTTCTTTTTTCTTCTTCTTGTTGTTTTGCGTTTCTTCTTTCTTCTTCAGAGCGAAGTGTTTGCTTCTAGAGGCAGGCGTGTTCTCGAGTCCTGAAGAGAAGAAATTTCTATGGCGCTCAGACCCCGTAGATCTCATACAAAGACTGGTACGTAGATGAACGTAAACATATAGATAGATTAAAGATAGATAGATTAAAGATAGATAGATAGATAGATTAAAGATAGATAGATAGATAGATTAAAGATAGATAGATAGATTAAAGATAGATAGATTAAAGATAGATAGATTAAAGATAGATAGATGTCTCGTCCGAAGAGGAGGAAGAGGTTGTCGATGACGACGCTTTTCTGTCCTTTGCTTTGCTTCCCATGTCTTTCTGAGTTGTGCAGAGAATTCTTCATCTTCATTCACTTTTCCTGTTTTCTCTTTCTTCCTTTCATTCTTTTTTTCTTTCTGTCCTTTTGTTTCTTGTTCTGTCTTTAGACTTCTGTTGGATATCTCTGTACGTCTATCCGTTTAGCCGAGTCGACGAACATAGATCTCTATCTGCCCTTTCTTTCTTTCATAATGAACTTCATTCTCATCAAAGAGAGAGACTACCTCCTTCCCCGACGGTCTCTCTTCTCTCCTCCCTATGCTTCCTCTCAAACCCCCCTAGAAGCTTCTTTCTCT
>NW_027154541.1:27288-27540 GCF_002600585.1 Cystoisospora suis
TACAGTAAGAGAAAGAAGAGGCATTTGCTTGGGAGGAATGTCTTCGAGATTCTTCTTGTAGATGAGGAGGGAGAGAATAGGAGAGAAGAGGATGAAGCAACAGACAACAAGAAGAGGTTGAATCTTTTATCTCTGACTCTTTCCGACAAGATTTCTGAGGATAGTTGTCGCTTTGAGAGTTTGAAGGACCTCTCTACAGAAGCAGAAGAAAAAGGAGAGGGAAGTAGACGTGGAGATGAAGAAGAAGAAGAA
>NW_027154541.1:28078-59683 GCF_002600585.1 Cystoisospora suis
TAGATTAAAGGTAGGTGGATAGAGATATGTGGATCGATAGACGGATAGAGTGAAGATAGAGAGGCAAATCCTTCCATGTAACTTGAGTATAGATTGTCCTGTATAGACCATACGGGAGGTTTCTCTATTTCTTTCTTTCTCCTATCTTTTGTTTGACAAAGACATGCCACAGACTCCATACAATAGGAAGGAGACGTTCATTGATTAGCTTCTATTCAAAGGAGCGATCTGAAGAAATGTATCTATAGATCTATACACCACAGAGTAGCAAAGAGAAGATGTTTTGGCACAGAAGAGAGGTGGAATTGATCTGCAGACTGTCGTAGAAAGAAGAGGAGAAGAGAAAAGATGGATGGAGCAGTCGTCGTAAGGTAGGACATGTACTGTATGCATGCACTCCATGTATCTGCATATTCGCCTGTCTGTACATACATCAATGGATATCTATCTATATAGTCGTGGCTAGATATCGCTGAAGAACAAACGAGGCAAATAGAGTGAGGAGCTCGATGGATTCCCCCTCTTCTTCTTCTTCTTGAATGACGACAGCTCAGCTCTCAGAATATTCAAGCGAAGGATACCAAAGACCTTCTCTAAGGAGGCAAGAAAAGCCCCGTCTTCATCTAGAATCCCATATGTATATATATATATATATCTATATATATGCATTGAGAGAGAAAAGGAGTATTTGCGTTGATGCGTGTAGGTATGCATGTATGTATTGATGTATGTGTATAGTATATGTATGTATATCAGGCATTTCTTTGTGTCTGTGTGGTATAGTTGAGATATCTCCGTGTAGGTGAGCTGCCATCTGATCCTGTGACGGCGTTAGCATTCCTTATGAGAGACAGCAATCGTCTCTATGAAGCTTTTCGTATAGTCGACTATCTATGGAGATGTTTCAAGGATGGATTAGGGTTGTATACAACGGATTTGGAGGAGGAGGAGGAGGAGAAAAAGAAGAAGATCTCCGACGAGTCATCTATGCTTGAAGAGAGAAGATCAAGACAGTCATCTTCATCTATCCCGAGTGGGGCATGGATTGGGAAGATCCCACCTACACAACAAGCCAAAGCTCTACGTAATGGATTTCTCATCATCGCTCTACCTCATGTTCTCCAGGTAACTTCTTCACTATATACTGAAATGGATACATATATCTCTATATGCAGAACTGTGTATATATATATATATACATATATATTACTCCCTTATTCCTATATATATACAGATAGAAGAAAGGGAGAGAGAGGAATGAATGGCATACATGGCTTTCTTCGTTTTTGTCTTGCTTTTAACGGTCTCCAAGAGACGATTACAAAGACTAGGAGTGAAGTGGAGGGAGTCACATCCAGTGGTAGTACTCGCTCTGTCTTCTTCTCCTCTATACATACGAGAGGAAGAAGTAGAGCAGCTGAGGAATCCACACTTCCCTTTCTATCTCATTCGATAGACGTGTGTATATCTACTGTGGATTCATATGAAGGGTCGTACTTCAACCATGTATGTATACGCATAGATACTGTATACGGTTAGAGAGGGAGGTAAGAAGCATAGATAGAGACAGATGGAAAGAGAGAGAGAAAGAGAGAGAGCGCATGCGCAAGAAAGAGATGGTTGATGTCTACCGCTCTATATAGGGAGTTCCGATACCTTGATAACTTCTCGCATGCGCCTCCTATATTGTCTTTATTAGTCTAGTTTGTTTCTTTCTGTGTCTAGATTCTTCGTGTCTCTTCTGCATCTCTTTGGGCAACCTTGGACAGACAACTTCGTCAGATGGCGATGAGAGAAGACAGTAGAAGAAAAAGCGCAACACATCTCATTCTCATAGAGATAGATACCAGCCGCCGTGAAAGAGGATCTTTCTGTTGTCTATCATCTTCTTCGATGGTCTACGACTTGTGTGGTGGTCTCTTGTCTCTGTGAATGCTTTCGTGTCTATTTCTATACAGCTACGGAAGAAACTTGAAGAAGAAGTCGTAGAGGCCCAAAATCGCATCTCCTCGGCGGCTCAAGGCAGTGGTCGTCGTTCTTCTTCTTCTCTGGTGCAGATAGGAGAGGGGGGGGGACGTACGACAGTAGAAGGTCACAAGGAAAAGGACGAGGAGGAAGAAGAAGAAGAACAAGCGAGAGAAGTTGTTTTTCTTCAGTCTCTTTTACGGAGAGTTGAAGCTATCATTGATGAGTTCACACAGGTAAACGACAGGAAGAAAAGCCTCGGCGTTTTCTTCTTGTAGAACATAGGAAAGAATAGGAGAAGACAGTTATTCTTTGGGCGATCTTCTTACCTAGTTTGAGTATGGTCTTTCATGTATGTACACATGGAGAATTTCCTAAGGGACTCTGAGGAAGATGAGCTGTGATGTGATGTGAGTAGACAGGTTCTTATACATATGGAGAAAAAACGGGCCTCTGGAGTGAGGGAGCTATCTCTCGTGCCTTCGTATACACCCCTATGAGCGTGTCTACATACATATATAGTAATACGCATACCAACATCTGGATATGTAGATGTAGACCCTTTGCAGTATGGAGACCAGGCAGGCCGGGAGGCGGAAGGAGATGCCGGGGCCGCTGTGATAGCTAGAGTGTTAAGGGGACAGTCGTGTATAGGTCGCTTGAATCTTTTTAGTAGAGGCACAGCCGAGAAACACACAGCGGACAAACATCGCTGGAGCATGGGAGCTTGAGAGGGCAGGCCATCCTGGGAGACTTGTCGGCTAGGTCTTCAGACTAGGGTGTCGATACACCAGAGTATATAAGCGTTATAGGAGAACTCCCCAGCTGCATTTTCCTGATGCGAAAATCTCTTGAATGAGAAAGTGTTACTTTGGTATTTGCTTTCTTGTGACTTCTCAGGCGAGACGTGTTGCAGATCAAAATGCAGCGGAACTCACGGCTCTCGCTCTTCTTTCTCGGGAGTCGCTTCATCTACAGCCATCGTAACTCCAAGAGAATCTGTTGGTCTCATGAAGAGATCTTAGAGAAAACAGAGTACCTAGCTTTTTTGTATGTGAATGAAGATATATGCGTATGAAGACCTTATACACATTCCGTGTCTTCGCTCAGATGTGAAGAAATAAGTTCTGATACAAGCTACCTCAAAGAAACGTGCGATATACGTACCTATGTTCTTCAGGTGACACGTTCTTGCTTTTTTGGGAGGTGTCATCTATCACACTCTGGTGTGTCAGTACACTTGGCGCCTATTGTGGTTTTCCTTGACATAAGCAAACAGCGAGGCTCGTTGTTCGTGCTTGTCGCTTCCTTTCTATCTTCACAATTTTGAATGTCTACTGTTCGGCTGCCTGGAGCTAAGATGAAAGTAGAAAGAAAAGAATGCATTTGAAACCAAACAAATAAAGCGAAGAGATACAGAATGGCAACACCTTAGATCGGAATCCTGTGTGCGCCGGAAAGAGGGAGATCTCCGGCAGCTGTTAGCGTCAAAAGACATCGGGGCCTTGAAGGGGCAGGGCCGTGTCAGTGAATAGTGAGTGACGCGGAGGTGTCCTATCGAGCGTAGTGTAAGCGACTGACGAACGAAGTCAAGTCCACGGACCTCCCTTCTCTTAAATGACTAGGTAGAGGAAAGAAAACTGAGGTAATCGACAAGGAAAACTGACGCAGGTTGAGTTGAGACCGCCAAACATTCACACGGGATAGTTCTTGAACGGTCGACAGGTACCAAAATCGTACAGCGCTCGAGCGGCGAAGTCTGAAGGATGATGCCGATGCTTAGGAGTGAGGCATAATCTGGAAGAAGTGAATGCCGGAGCCTCTGATTCGGTCGGTGTTACACAGGCGAGGAAGAGACTGCATCTTTCTTGGATGCATGTCAGTCAGACTGGGCGTGAGTGTCGCATGCAGGCGACCCTAGGGAGCTCTGGTCGATTTTCCACTGCGCTACTACTGTACGTACGTTCTGCTCTTACAAAAGCAGTACTTCTCAGCTACTTCTTCCACGACCCAAGAGTACGCGGGGCGACGCCTAAGTGAACTGAAGATGTGTAAGACACCTTGGTCGCCAGGCCTTTGGTCGGTTGTCTGCTGGTGTAAAGAAAAGGCTCCTGTCTGTGACTGAGATCGGGTCAGTCCATGAAGGCAGTTGCAATTGTTAGCTCACATTTAGAGACTTGAAAGCAAGAGTATTTGGCTTCGTTTCAAGTCGGTACATGTCAGATAGGGGTGCAGAGAAGGCGAACTGGAGCCTGAACGAAACAAAAACTGTCTGCGTGGAGCTGTGCTACTTACACTACAGGACAAGATAGAAGATGCGACAGGGGACTTGCCCTTTTGAAATGACGCTGTTTTGTTTGACAGCCCACGTGACTTGGTACTCTACTGCCTCATTAGTTACTGCCAGTATACTTTAGCCATGGCTCTTGGACAAAGTTGACCTAGCCTGCATCTTCCTTCGCATACAGCCCGGAGGCACCGGAGATCTGTGAGCCCTTGCCCTATCACACTAGCTAGGGCGGCGGTGACGCCAGCCGGCTTCTCTGGCGCGTACAAGGTTCTCAGACAACTCAGGTCACAGACGGGTCGACGGGAGAGCGCCAGTCTCCCATATCTTGGGACCTACCTCGTAGCCGCACTCGACGTCCACCCACTCCTTCAGGGAGTGCTAAATGTCACATAATTTCTCTCCCGTTGTGTATAGTGTAGAGTTTACACGATAACCTAGCTTACACAGCCTCCAGTGTACTGTTGGTAGTGTTCACCCTATGGGGTGGGGGAGTATATCCGGCTGACTAATGGTCCTCGGACAGCCCGGGTGGACTTCTGACTGCTTCATGAAGATGTAGACATTGAGGTCTTGCCGGAAGTGGTTCTCGAGGTTGCATTCAAGGAGTTGCATGCGAGACGACCAAAGTGCGATCCGTTCTGTCAGTGTAAGTTGATGAATCACCTGTATGCGGATGTTCCGAGAAGGCGGTTTGGTAAGCACCAGGAGTAAACCAGTGAGTTTGCTTCCTCGCCCGTGACGCCCGGGAGCCGCTACGGTGAAGCGATCGCGACGTAGGGGATTTGCCGAAGAAACAATATGGCCTTTCTTGCCTGTATATCTGCCTAACGCTCATGGGTGGTGCGCCTACACGGCCCGCTGACCCTGTCCGCTACACTTTTTCACTAGTTACTGCTGCCAAGAGTCTGAGGTTGTTTGCCTAACTGCTGCAGATACACCACACTACGGACTGGAGTGAGTTTGACTCAGAGTTTCGCTCAGTAAGCAAGTAGCTTTCTGTTAAGGTTGTGGACACGTGGGGTAGTGAGTTGCCAGATGTGTAGGAGAGAACTGAGAATGAAATGTGATATTCACCAAGGTGGCCTGAGCCTTGAAGAACCAAGTTTTCATATGATCTAGTGTCCGACTAGTTCCCCAGGAGTTTGTGAAACTGGCCATGAACGAAACCTAGTTCTCGGATGCGTGCACTGAAGTCACTGTGAGGTACGCTGTAATAGCACTGGGCACTACGAGTCCTCGCAGCAACTTGTTAAGGATCAGAAGGCATGAATTGGGCTTGCAAAAAGCTGCATAGCCGGAAATAGAGAGCCTTATTCTGTTCTACTTAGCAAACCCAGTGCCGGTGCCGTTCTGGCAAGAAGGCAGAAGGCAACTACACCACAGACCCCGTTGTTCGTAGCGCATTTGCTTTCGGAACCCACGGTTCTGCAGCACATGCCCTGGGTGACCGTCTCATAACAGGGAACCTCAGTGAAGTCTTTCTGTCCGCCGAGAACAGTTTTTCTGACACGGTGCCCGTCATCGACGACCCAGACGCGATGCCGGTTCCCCTCAGCGGAATCGAGACCGGGGTTCCGCCGAACAGCGGCTGACTCGTGCGGGAGTCCAACATAGACTGCACGCTCACAGCAGTCCGGGCTGAAAATAAACGCAGTCCCAGGGGAACGACAAGAACTTGCTGCTGCCTCCACGTTGATCCCCTGCGGGAAAGACACTTCGTCAGCCATGTAGCAGAGTGTGCCCGTTTGTTCGAACGCAGTCGGTCTTGGATCAGCATCAACAGTCAAAAGCGGCCTACACGATTGACCGCAGCCTTCACTATCCTGCTCCTCGCCGATTGATGACCTTACCGAAACTCGGGGAGTAAAAAAAATAGTCGTGCAACGGTGCACACACGGCCGGAATCCACGCAGACAAACTGATCCGGTGCCGTACCGGCTAGCTGCACTCGAGTGTGCACGGAGGTTGTGATCTCTTCATCGTGCATGGCCTGTCAGCTAACCAGAAAGCCGCGGTTTGCTCGTGGACAAGAAAACTGCACTTCCTGCTCACTTTTAAGTTTCTTAACGGTCGTTCTGTGAGGTCCGTATCTTCTGCCTTCTTGTCAGAGATCCGCGTCCGTTCTCTCAGGACGATAGAAACGAGTGACCAGCAAATCGCGGGTCCCGTTAACTAACTACTGCACCCGCTCTTGTCATCCAGAAAAGTGATTCAGCGTCCGAACAATGACGAAGGCCGTTCACACCGTCGCCCTGTTTGTTGGGCTGTTCCTCAGTGTCTCGACCGGTGAGCCAGGAAATTGTTCGTCACTGTCAGGTTGATGCATAAGTTTTGCTGCTTTTGAGAAGCTTGCTGTTGGTTCAAGGCGCCTAAACTATGTTTTGATGATTCTTGCTGTTTGTCCGTTCAGTTCACGGAGGACCCCAGAAAGAGTTCGAGTACCAACCTCGGCCAACTAAAAAAGGCCACGCCCCTCCACCTCAAAAGAAAGGCGAGACGATTGTAAAAGAAATCATCGAGGTCGCCAAGTTACCGGCAGCCCCACAGAAAGCTGCACCTGAGTGCATCGTCCCGGCTCTCCTTGGCATACCGTCAGTGAATTCCTGCCGAGATCTCGGAGTCATCGGTTCCATACCAGGGTCTGGAGTTGTTTTACAGGAAGAGTACCAAGGCTGTGACCTGCTGGATGACATTTCCTGCGACGATGGAAATGGCCATGGCATCGAAGTTTATAAACAAAGACTTCAGAAACAGGGAGCTAGTCATTCGTCACCCGTGTATCTTCCACAAGGCGTGGGACCCTGTCTCCGGGTTGAAAGGCTTCCTGACAGCTTGAGGGTCACATCAGGCTTCCGAGGAGAAATTGTGTGCTGTCGCCCGATCTGCAAGCCGACTACGACAACTACGACTACGACAACTACGACTACGACAACTACGACTACCACAACTACGACTACGACAACTACGACTACGACAACTACGACTACGACAACTACGACTACGACTACGACAACCACTACTCAGGAAGCTCTTTTGCCTCTGGAAGAAAATCGAAGCCCTTACGTTCCGACGTACACTACGACTCCCGCTCCTGTGTTCATGAATCAGATGAATCAGGCCACGAGCGAGTCCCTGCAAATGTCACGAGCAGCCTTTGGGGAGATGTGTATCATGCCTCAGTTCCTCAATCTTCCTCGGGTGGCGACGTGTGCTGATCTGCGCGACATCTCGATGTCGACCAGCTACGTCTTTTTAACGAACAACAAAGCTATCGACTGCCAGTGGGTTGAGGATGTCGGCTGCGGTCCCGAGTATCCAGGTCTCGGGGCCTTCCTGGATGCAGGGATTCCAGATAACACGTGCGTAGCTGTACGACAAGATGTATGCAATGTCAGTATCGTCGGCCCATATCCAATTCTCAGCCGTCATCTCAAAGGCGCGTGTGCCTCCCACCACGGCAAAGAGTCCCACGCGATGATGCCGGTGACGATGATGATGCCAGTCCAAGGTGGAAAGAAGGGCGGTCACCGCCGGCTTCAGGCATCCGGTGACGACTCCGCTTCTCAGGCTGACGGAGAGGTGGGGGAAACCGAAGATGAAGACGTTCTGTCGCAATCCGAAAACGAAGAGAATGCCTCAGTAGATTCTGCTGTCAGCAGAGGTCTTGGTAAAGCTGCCCCGGCTAAGGGCAAGGGTAAAGGAGGTGGGGTTTCAGACACCTTGGTGGTCTGTTGTCGCCTGCAGTGCTTTGGAGGAGGCTATGCTGCTGCAGAAAGTGCTGCCCTGTCATACAGTCGTCAAACCTTCACCCAGCAGATGAATGCTGCCTCCGGCGGCTATATGCAAGCTGCCGCTGCAGGACAAAGCTCTCAGCAGGCCGCGCAAGCCGGTAATGCGGGGCAGTACAACGGCGGTTATGCTCCAGCGCAGCAATACAACACCAGAAACGCTCCGGGAGCAGGGCCCGCCGGCAGCGTCCCCTCTCTGGCTTCACTACGAAACGGTGCAAACGCGCCTGCACCTGCATATCCTCAGCAGAGCGGTAAGAACACTCTGAGATCGAGGCTTGCGTCAAGAACGTTTATTCTGGTCTGCGTTGTACACCAGCACTTTTGAACCCTTACTCATCGATAGTCGATGTCTCGTGTGTTACGTGCTGCGGTTTCTGCAGGTGCTCCAAATGTAAACGCTTCCCCCGGTAGCGACCTTTGCGACCCGCGTTTCTCCCAGATCTGTTCTCTCGCGTCACCTCTCAGAGGAGAAAGAATAATCTTCGACCAGAGATGTGCTGGGCCAACGCCGTTGCCAGGGTGCTACGCAGGGGGAATATCACCCTGCTGCCGTAGCATCAACAGAGCAGAACTTCTATAAGTGCTATATGAATGTACAGTGCGCTCCAGAAATTGTCGTCCCTACACGAATGAAGAGGTGCAGTGCATCCAGCGAGTCGCATGTAGCGAACGCGAACTCTAGCCTCGTGAACATTCCGACGAGTTCTTGTTCGTAGCGCTCTTTCCTAGTGAAATTATAACTGTTCCCGCTTCGTGACCGCCAAACGCCACGAAGTCAGGCTTCCGGCGATGACGTCTAAGATGAAATCAGAAAAGAAGAAACTTGGGACTCAGGCCTGATCAGGCTCTTACGAGTTTGTATTGCCTTCAAACCTGTGCAGTCGGCGAGGGAGGCTGACTAGATTTTGCAGTCCTTTGATGGCAGTTGCAGAAAGTTGACAGGCAGTTTTCTTGTGTTGATTGCGTGTCCATGCTGTATCGGCCGACCATGGGCCAATCTAAACCTTTTTTTCCGTCTCCGGCACCAAGTGGCCTACAGCTCTAAGACTGATTAAATTTTGAACGTGACAATATCCGCGGCGTTGCAGGCTCTCCCGCGTCTCCAGCCCACGTGTACACCTTCGGTGTCATAGGCCACAGATGTCTACGATCTCTATGGAGGCATTTGTGTCCCGCGGACTGCAGGCGTTCCCGCTGCTCGTTCCGCCGGCGCTGAGCAACTTTCTGCAGCAAGGGTACTGTTCACGAACGGCCAGGCTAAAGCAGATACCTCCAGACGGAGGCAGGAAGCGGCTTCCCAATGCTGGCCGAGTAAATTTTGATTCCATCACGAGAGTTCGGTCCCGGCACCTTGCCCCTCATGAACTGAGCGCGTTTTTAGGCTGCACAAGACGGCCCGCTCTGGTGACTCGAAGGGCGAGATTCTTCTCAAGGGAGCCTACGTTTCGTGAGACAAAGACGTCAGAGGCTCGTACGTACATCCTGAGAACACAGATTGCCGCGTCCTCGTCACCCGGCCCTCTGACGCGGCAGGTGGTTACCCCGGCGTTGCCTGGGCGGAGCACGAAGCTTGGCGTTCTGCGACTCATAGGAACAATGTCAAAGCGAAAGATGCCGCCTCCGTCGGGTCGATCAGGAAGTGTTGCTGTCTTCCAGCGTCGGTGGCAATGTTCATTGCTGCCCGTACGACCTGTCCCAGCAAACCGCACGCAGCTTTAAGAGTGTGAAGCAGGGGTTGTCCGTGCATAGAGGACAACGCGCCTGAAGGCTGAGTGTCGCCCAGGTTTTCCGCTTCGGAGGGCTGTAGCAGGAGCGAAACGGCTTCTGGTCTGCGTCTTGTAAATTAATTGATATGGACAGATAGCCACCTGCTATCTTCGCGGCGACTGTGAAGGCCGCACTTACCTCTGACACTCCGGTGGCCTCAGCGTTCTCGCTGCTAGTATTCAGTGCTTTCATCCATGTCGTGCTCAGCTGGCGTTGTCGGTCGAACATCTCAGCCCATGTTGAGTCCACCAGTGGGCGGATCCTGTACATCAAAACAAACAGAGACATCGAAGCGGGGACCCTAGCTTGCAGGCCGCCGATGTGTGTCTATTTGGAGATGCGCGATCCAACAGCTCGCTTGTGACTACCAGTGTTTCAGTCGCTGGCCTATGCAGTGTATCCTCGCTTGCCAAAGTAACAATATGGCCTTTTTTGCCTGTGTATCTGCCCAACGCTCATGGGTGGTACGCGTACACGGCCCGCTGACCCTGACAGCGTCTGAGTTCCTGCATCCGCCGTGACAGTAAGAGACCAGAGTCTAAAGTAGATTGCCCACTCACTCTTCTTCATCTTCTTGCAGTTCCTCAGTGGAGACCTTAAATAGGATTTTCGTGCTGTCGTGTGCAATCCCAACAGAAACCGATTGGCCTTCGGCTACCTGCGATAGAAAGATAGCATTACAGCCGGCGGCGGCGCCAGATGCCGAACAACAAACGCGAATCTGCACCTAGAAGCGCAACTCACCAAGGAGCTCGAGGTTACGCGGAACTCGGTGCTGGACATACGCAGGAGGAAGCAAACTCCCCGGTGGGAAATCGCGGAGGGCAAAGCGTAGTAGAGAACGGACATTAGGGTGAGGCAACGAGCACTTCACGTTGCCCCAGAAAGAGCAAGCCGCGAATGTCATCTAGGTGGGGAATCTGAGGAACCGAAGATGTCAGCGGCGAATCTGACTGGAGTCAGGCTTTCATTCTAGTCATTTCTCGGGGAACTAGCGAAGGTGCAGACTGCTTCGGGTGCAAGCACCTGATTCGGGTACGGGGCTTTTTCGGAAACACACGCAGAAAGAAGTAAGGTGGCTTCTGCAAGAAACTATTTTCTTCCTGAAAGCGCACCTGAACTGGGGTTAGCATCTGGCACGCTTGCCTCCACGCTTTTGTGCGGTATGCCACATGGCCCGTCGCCTCTGCGGCCTCCGATGCTTGTGTACGGAGTTGACCAGAAGTTTCGTGGGTGCTAGAGACATCAGAGCATTCTGTTCTTTTCTCGTCGCTGCTTCGCTCCTTCAAGCTGATAAGCTCCGGAGATGTTGAGATCGTGAGACTGTCGTCCACTTCGAGCTCGAACCAAAAGACAGCGGCATTGACCTCTCCAGCTTGAGTGAGTTTCACCTGAGGAGCCCCATCGGACCGGAGAAGGGGTCTCTAGCTGTAGGATACGGGTGCCGGGTGGTTGGGTGTCGGTCGGCTTTTGACGAAGAAGACAAGGTCCGCCTGCCAGTACGTCTACGTGTACGCCCGCGCTGATCATAGGAAAATGCGTCCAGCAAAAGCAATTTTGCCGGTGCTCACCTTCACTTCTTTTCTCGCTCGATCAAAAAGCGGAGAGGACCGATCGGCAAGGACGTTCTGAGCTGCAGCGGACAAGGCGAGCACACAAGGAAAGTTGTGATTGGTGACGAGAGCTCTCTTTTTGATTACGGGAAGCTCGTAGACGCCCACTAGACGCCCACTACATAACTTTGCACTCGACTGGACCAGGGAGGTGACACCTGATCAAACACACCTCCGACAACGAGGAGACTACAGCGAAGGAACATCCTTCTTTTTCACGCGACCGAGATCAGCGCCATATGGGAAGAGAACTCCCCCTTTAGCTACCACAAGCCACCGTGTCTTCGATGTGCCGGTTGCACAGACAGTATACAGTGGTTCACGTTTTGTTAGCTTTCCCTGAAACCGCGGGATTTAGGCCTGGGGTCTCCAGTCAGGTCTGAACTACCGAGTCATCCAAATTCGCAGGCAGATTCAGTCCATCGCCCAAGCAGATGAGAAGGCTTAGAGCGCATTCAGAGAAACTACTTCTCCAAGACCAAGTGTTCTGCTCGTCGTTAGTGATGGTCTGGCGTGTCAGATTTGAGTGCCCCCGAGAACGCCTTTGTTATCACGTACACAGATCAAAATCCCAGGCTTCAAAAGGATCACATAGTTGTGTGAACGTTTCTTCATCGAGGTTAATCCCTGTGTAGTCTGGCATGTATCGGTAGGTTCTCCACGTCTCCACGTTGATCTCCTTGAGACAGCGGCTGCCGAGCTCGACGAGGACTGCGAAGACACGGGCTCTCCTCGGAACGAACACGCCGTGGCGTTTGTTCATGAGAACCTGTCAAATGATCCGTAGACAAAGCTGTGCAGCCATGAAATTTACTAAGCCACCAAGTGTGGAGAGTCTTGTGTCCGGTATTCTCAACTTGCCCTGGTATTCGCTACCTCTCGATGCCCGGAAACTCGGACCGAAAGCGAGATTCAGAGTCCCCGGGAGTTGCTATGATGCTTGTTTACTGAGACCCCAAAAGAATAGGCAACGACTCACTCTGGCGACAAACTTGGACAGCGGAAGGGCGCCTTCTCCAAGACAACCATAATCGAAGAGACCGGACACGCATATGAGAAACGGCGAGGAAATCCGACAAAGCGCGGCACCTTCTGGGTCTGCTTGGTCCGCCTGGTCGAGCTGTGCTTGGATGTCAGTGCCCATAGGAAGCCGGAGTATTTCAGCCAGAGTCAAGAGACTACACGAATCTTCTTCACCTGCGCAATCACATCTGCGAGGACGTAGCAAGGGCTTACAGACGGCCGGGCAACGCTGCAGTGAGCAAAGGGTTTTCCGGGGGCCAGACCGAACAGAAAGTATGCAATGGGTGGGACTCGTACAGGGGTTGCCGCGGCCACTGGGCTTCTCGTGAACTCGGCGGTACTGTCACCCTCCATCGTGCTAGCCTCGCCCTCGGGGGCAGGCTAAAGTTTTGCAGATGCGGTCGTAGCTGAGCTTGAACTTCGGTTCGTTCATGGAAGAGCGTTTTTGTGGCATCTACTCCCGGTCTCGCTCGAAAGAGAAGTCTGTTGCTGTTTCCCAAGCCCCTGAGTTAGAGTAACGGGCGACAGTAGCACTCCCATCTAAACGGTGTAACTCGGTGTCTGACAGGCGAACTGGCGTGGCTGCCAGAGACTACAACTCACCACGAGGAGGCTTGAGTTGGCGAACATCTTTCTCAATGAAAGTAAATCTTTCCTTGAGCTTTGATTTCAAAAGCAGAGAATCACTTGAGTTATCTGCCGCTGCTGCAGTAGCCGATCCCCCACACGGCTGTTTCACAGTCTTCTCGTTTCCTGAGGAGGTTGCACGTTTCTGGTGTGCCAAGGACGCCGGCGTCCCCTTCGCGGCCTCGGCACTCAGGTCGGAGACTGGCTTCCACTTGTCTTCTTTGGCAACTAAGAGGCTCGGTGCAAGACTCTGCTCTAAAAGCAACTGCCAGTTCAGGGAACACACACCAAGGCACAAGGCAAGGCGCACTTACCCCTCCTGACAGCTCGTTCCGGGAGCGGGAGGGCTTTGCTCCATGTACCGCCAGGTACATTTATCTTCACGGTCCTTTGGTCTCAGTTATTACATTGTCTTCTTCTCCTGTAATAAAATGCCCGGGGCTGGAGCTACAAGGAAGCATTCTTTTCTGGGACTGATGTGGGAAGTGTCTGCCACCGCATCTTCGAATCTCTACACTCCGGGCAAAAAAGGATAGCCCCCGGTGCTCGATGTGTTTTAGTCTCCAAATGCGCATTCCCTACTCTCACCTCGGCGTTTTCCCTGGCGACTTTCTTGCAGGTTTTCATGATGCCCGGCCATGGGTCCACAACCGTCAGCTGGTACTTCTGAATCCTGCTTTGCTGTCGGTGCCATGCAGAAGCGTCCCGGCCCTCCATACGCACGATTTCTAGCGCCGCTCCATGGCCCATCAGAAAGGGGAGAGGTGCAGGTGCGCCACCAACACAAACCACCGAGAGGGGGGGAGTTGCAGGCAAATCAGTTGCGTCTGCAGACGCGGAGAGCTGCTCGTACTTGCTCATGCGCTGTCGAATCTTCTTCAGTTGGGACTGAGCGATGCGACCGAACGCTGCTTCTAAGTCTAATTACCCAGAGACACCGCAAGAGAACAACAGAAGAACCATGTCTGTGTCATTTCCAGTCTTCTTAGTTTACTCGCGTCAGCCGTGGAAACTGAGACTGAAGCTGGATGGTGAGAATCACGACTAGCGCCAGAAACGGACTCTACCAAGTGGATGAGGGCCTGGACTGGCGGCATCAGATGCGAATGGTAGACAACCATCCTCCTGTTGTGGCACCACTGCAGGTCTTTTGCTATACACCGACGACAAGAGGAGGCACAGCAGTTTAGCTTTGGTTCTCTAAGTTCTGTTGCGCTTACGTGAGAGCAGACCGGGGTCACGGAGGAGGTCGAGGTGATAGCGAGCGACCGCGACTTGCTGAGTTCGAGTCGGCGATTCGGATGGAGACACCAGTCTGGGAGGCAGGAGACACGACGTGAAAATCCCTTGCGGGCCTGTTTCCGCACTTCCCCGCGATAGACGAAAGAACAGCCTAGGCAGCTCCGGTCAGGGAGCGAACCCTTTCAGTATAACTGTCTGTGGCTATTACACGTGCGGAAGACTACTGAGTGCACGCCGGTTTTAGCACTGCGCAGCGTGTTTCCTTCCGCACTGATTCGAGAGGCACATGCCTTTGTATTTAGCCGAACCTCCACTTCAAACGGAGCCGCACTATCGAAACAATCGAGGGTGACTTTCGAGAGCCCGTGCGCTGGCAGTTTTTCTTCTTACTTGAATCGCAGTCGAGAAGAAGTGTGAGAGGCTTGGACAGCAAGTGTTTGGCCTTCCGTGACAGGTAGTGGGTCTACCCAGAACACGGCTTGCTTCCACAGCCCGCTTCTAGTCGGGTGATGGCAGGCAGTGTCCCTGTCTCTTTCAGAGTGAGGGATAGGCGCTCCGTCGATCACAAGCGTTTCTGCATCTCCGTGTCCTGCTGAGCAGCCTTGAACTTCTCGACTCAGCAGCTGATACCAGGCAACTATAGCGTTGAGAGAGCCGCTGTGGGAGCACGCCAGCTCTAGATCTTTCGCTCCATGCAGAGGAAGGTCCTGCGCCACAGCAGAAGATTGTAAGGATGTCGATCATTTCATGGCATACACCAGGAAGCTCAGAAAACCCCTGGTATCGAGTTCGGGTTAAAAGCGAACGACGTGCAGGAGTTCAGACGGCAGGCGGTGACACAGTACACGAGCCTTCTTTCCTTGGCAAGACTCAACGAAAGCGTAGCGCTATCAGATTCACTTCGTCGCAGAAAAGGCGCGAGCGACCGAATACTGTTTGCCCGGGGCGCCTTCGTGATGATACCTGAAAAAGACACCCCGGTCACGGAACTGCTGAATTGTCCGCTTTTCGGCTGAGCTATACTTAATCTATCCCGGCTTTACAAAAAGAGATACTCCGTTGTCCGTACATCCCCGAAACTGTTACAGCCAGTAGAGTCCCCTTGGCTTATGGGACTGAGGATGATCTCCGATCCATCTCGTGGCAGCTATCCGTGCTGTAGACATTCTACCGGAGGAAAATCTTTTTGGACTAACTTCCCTTCTCACCGTAAGTATTTTCGAGATAGAGTTGTCACGTTAAAGAGACGACTGGGGATACTTTAAACTTCTTACCTGTGACAGGCGGTTCACATTTCCTGAGAAAGTGAAGGTCTACTCAGCTCATGAGAGTTGCTGTCTCGTGCACTGTTCCCGGAGGGTTCTTCAGGAAAACCTCACCTGGTCTAGGCTTTCAAGAGGACCGTCAAATCTGAAGTGGAACACCGCCTGCGGCTCAGAAAGAGCCACGGCGACGTCTCCGTACGACCAAGAATGGCCTCCCGCTTTCGAGGTTTCGGTGCTTTGCGGCCCCACCGGGCGGACGACCATAGGGTCGGCGTAGGGGTTCCATCGCGCGGCTGTTTCCACAGCTGACCATTTGTATCCTGTCGTCGTCTCAGGCAGCGCAATTGAGAATGCTTGCACATAGACTGTAGCGCTGTAAGAGACATAGATGAGAAACAGAGCTCCCAGGCCGACAAATGTCTTGAGGACAGGAGGTGAAGCAACTCACTCGTTACACAATTGCCGCCATGTGCTCGTGAGCAAGCCCAAAGCAAACTGCAAGGAGAATAGAAAACCGTCTTCCTTCACCGAAGCTATGTGAAGATGAAGCCTCTTATGGCGTCAAGTCCTTTCGACAACACTTGCGCCGTGGGATACCGGAGGAAACTCGACTTTGCCCTCTCACACACTTCCGTCCCGGTGAGGGTACAAATACGGAGTTAGATTTCACAGAGGTTTGCAAGACGAAACCCTTTTTTAACTGAAGGGATACAATGGTAACAGGTTTTTTGTCTCGGCCATGTCATTCTGGACTGCCTTCGAGCTTTCACTCACTCTACTCACCTGCTCGGATACACTATGGGGTTCTTGACACACAAGTTCGTGCGTGCAAAGCGCACTTTGGGAACAACCCGACGACCTAGGAAGCCTTCGTCCAACACACTGAGGTCGATGACAAGCATCTCCGCTCTCCTGCTAATTTCTTTCGTCTCCAGGTCCAGCAGATCAGATGACTCTTCCGCACATTCCACCATCTCCAGTGGTTGCCGGACGACATTGACTACCGGCGCCACGCCATTCTTCTCTAGCATTTGTTTCGTAGCCTCTCCTGTACTCACAATAGATTTTTCAGCGAGCGCAAGGCCACTTGCTTTTTTTTCCGCGGTTTCTAGCTCCTCTGTCCGGGTGTGGACGCTTTCATATCCGAAGCAGGCGCGCCCTGTCGTGCGAAGATCAGCCAGGGTCTTCTGCCCTGGCTCCGGTGTTTTTTCATTCGACTTCTCTCCACAGCTGCGTCTATGACATCTCAAGGATTCTGCGGCGCAATCCCTTTTGACCCCTGTAAGAAGAGAAAAGTAGACGAGGTGCAAGCATGGTACAAACAAAGCAGACACACCTTGGTGTCCACCGACGTACCGAGCGGTTGTGATAAGAAGATCGGACACGCGGTGATTGGACGACAGTTGACACTCTTGAGGGTTGCCTGTTGATCAGGGTCCTCCACTCCAGCAGGCCCTTGGCCCGCGTCTTTGTCACCGGCTGGTTCTGAATGAGCGGGGGGGGTACTATTCAGGAACGAACAAGGGAACCGTTGCTTAAGAAGCTGTGCGGCCTTGACGAGTGGAAGACAAGTCCCAGTACCAAGGAACAACCAACTGGGAAGCTGTTCGTTCTCAGGAACCCTTCGTATCAACTGCTCTAGTCCTTCTGTGAAGCTTATGAGTTCCCTAGTATTCATCGACTCGGCGAGTCGCTTCGGCTCACGAAGCTCGGTCGTCAGCTGGTGAACACAGACACACATTCCACCCAGACATCTCAACAACTACACGCAACAGTTCGGGACGTCACTGAGAGCCACTGGCAAGCGTCAGAAGAAGAACCGCCGGATGAGCATGCGAAAAAGTGGCGGGGACTCGACGAGCCGCGAGAGCTCTCACCTTTCTACGGAATCTTGGCTATGACCAAAACGAGTGCTTCGTCTGAAATTTCAAAGGAGTGAAGGAGAAACTTAGAGGTCCTGTTGCTTACCTGCAAATACCTACATAGCGCCACTGGTGCTTCTGCTATGATCTGCTGCTTTTTCAGCTCGGACTCTCCGAGGCCGCCTTTAGTTTTTCCTCCCCTTTTGAGAGTTTTTTTCGTCCTCCGAAGAAGTTCCAGATAGTCGGGAGCTTCAGTGAAGACAGATGAGGGAGAGAATGAAAAGGATTGTATTTGCGAGTCTCCCGAACTGCAAATAGCGGGTTTCCCTGCACAACAGGACAAGAATCAACACCGCACTTCTCTTCCTAGCTCTCATGAGCCGGATCGATATCGAGGTTGTTACAGTCGGCAAAAATCGAGAAGTTGTATAACGTCTTTTGTTTTGGGCGACTCCGCTCCGTTGAACGGGTAGCGGGCTGGGGTTCCATGCACAACGATGAGAAACGTCGACACCGCTGTCACTCCAGCGGTCAAGTATAGGCAGCAACCGACTCTCTCACGCCTACGACGGCAGTTCTTACCCGTGAGAAACATTTCGAGATCGCGTTTCTGCTTCTCGGACAGATGTTCACTGAATTCGATTCCGCATCCGGCAGGGTCGTCCGTGGGCAGGTACTCTCCCTCTCTGTGAAAGGAATGTAACACATCCAGAAAAGTTACCACTACTGGATTCTGACATAGAAGCTGTCTCCACCCTCGCAGACGCATACAGAAGAACTCACAGAGCCGCCTCGTCGGGGTCTTCGATGTCATCGAATCTTTTGTAGTCCACACTAACGCGCTCAACAATCTTGGCTTTCTGAACACACAGCTCTGCTTTGTTGATCCAGTCGTCTAGCTCCTTCACTTTCAATTGATCGGTTTCATGCCGTCTTGACACTTTGAAAGCGGACACTGCTCCACTGTACTTGCCTGTAGCGAACAACACGCGGGCTGCCCGAAACCATCCCTGCAAGAAAGTACAACGCAGCGAGTTGGCAATTGCTCTCTGCCTCGGAGTACGTAGGTAATAGAGTAGTTTCTGAACCCATGGAAAAGAACTATCCGGCATTCCCACTGTTGCCGTGTGGGCTCCATAGGAATCTGAAGTGAATAGTGAGTTGCGTGAAGAGGACCGGGAGTAGCACCTGATGAGCGAACACGCTTGCTTGTATCCTTCATCGTGGCTGACATGACGATGATTCTGCGGTGCTCTCAGTGCAGTTCGTGCCTCGCATACCTTGGCCCAGTCTTGTTTCAACTGGATACACAGTCTCGCGTCCTCTAGCGCCTTGTTATAGTCTTTCAGCTGGAAATGACACGCCGACCTGTTTGAGACCAACAAGTGCTTCTTGGAAGGCTCCTCGCCGGCCAAAGCCTCGTTATAATATTGAATAGCCTCCTTGTAGTTTTTCTTGCTGTTCAGAGTCCAACGGAAAGGAAAACACCAGAAGAGCAGACTGGTCTATTACAAGACGGTCAGACCGTGGAGTATGCCGTCGCTACATACCGCCGCTCTGGAACTGTCACGCGGTTCCAAAGGACCTGGAGCACTTCAATCGAGAAATGCAACAGACTGGCTGAGAAGCAACGAGTTGCGACGAGAAAGCGAAGAATAAGTTGCTAGCTGGGATGTATTTCTCCACCTGATCCTTCACAAATTCGGTTTCATGCTTACACGGCACTACGTCGGTCTTGCAGCAGACTAGGCATGAGGTATCAACGAGTGGGCTCTTCCTCACTACTACAGATGCAGCCACCTTAGAAAAAAGCGTGTCCTTGGCGTGCAGAAACTTACGAGAATGCAGAGTTGCCTAGTTCGCGAGCCCGGTTCACCGCATGCTTGACAAGATCCTGGTCCATGCCTTTGAAAGCTCCCTCTACGGCAGCGTAGTCACCAGAGCAGTAGGCGGACATGATCTTCGTAGCTTCTTCCTCCATCCTGAGGACTTAGAGGGTGACAAAGACAGCAGTGCATCCACTTCGGGTGACGACGACGGGGGCCCAAGGCAGCCCGAGATTGAGAATCGCTCGCTCCCTTTTCGGCAGCTCCTCGTACACCGTAGGGTACAAACAGTGCCGCCACGGCTTTGCGGGTTTACTTCGCAGCCAGGAGGGACAAAAGTCAACTGAAAGCACGCTAAAAAAGTACAACGATCCAGGTGTCCCCCCACTTCGGCGAAATTGACGGCCGCCCCTCTCCGCGGTGCTGAGACGGCCCCGTTTTTTGGCGGTGTCTCCGTCAGTCCAACAACGTGAAACTCCGGCCGAGTTATCTTGTCAAAAAGCCAAGAAATACCGGCTCCCAAACAATGTTGGGCGCTGTTTGCTTCACAGTCTTCACCAGAGGATAGCTCGAGGTTTTCCGAGCGCAATCGTTTATGGTGCGTCGGTCTCAGATCGGCGCACTGAATTTTGCCCAGTATCGAGGGCCGGCGGCAGTCTTACCAGGGCAACGTCACAGGCACCATAAGCAAGCCCGACGTCTTTCCTCAGCTTTTCTCCAGCTGTCTTGCATCTCCCTAAAATGAGTAATGCGAATCTCTTGGGGGGGAGAAGGACCACCGACGATGTTGCTCGAGTCAGCCTTTGTCCTATCAAAGAGGATCGATCCCCTGAGAATTGTCTTTTGTTTTCTGTTGTGTGTGAAATCTGTAGCTGCTTTGGCATCTGTGGGAGACTGCCTAGATAACGGATGCCTGCATCTCAAGGAAAGACTGGAGGCCCAGGTGCCGAAAACACGACAATGCGCAGTTGTCCGCATCGAGTTGAAAGCGACGCGGTCCTGGCTACCACACCATCTTGGGGTGGCACCTGATGAATTGTGAGAGCCACCTTTTTTTTCAGATTCCTGAGTGACCTGGAGAATAAAGAAGCTCTCTGATCACAATGTTTGTCCGACGTGTCTGGTGCAGGATGATACATATGGCCTCGGTCTTCGAGCCCAAAAGGGCAAGAACGAGCTGGCATGACCGTGTGGAGACAAACACAAGCCAGGCACCTGGTCTACCAACTGCACATAGGAACCGTGGTTTAGCTCTTCTGTCTTCCAGATATCATGTTGATTCTAGTGGCGAATGACTACTGGTATGACTTCAGCTCTTTGATATACTTTTGGTGTTTGCTTTCACTGACTGTATTCATGAAACATCGCCACCGGCATCTCATTCACACACAGGCGCCCGCCAGCATCATTCGGACGTTCAGGAACTATATAACGCTCTCGTGGCAACTGTAGGTGCTTGCTGTACCTCTTCAAATCACTTCATCTTTTTCTCAGCTTACAAGCGACACACATGTACATGGCGAAAGGAGACATGTCGCTCAGAAAGAGAGTTACGTTCAGGCAGTTGAGGAACCTTCTATCTCAAGGCGACTCCTTCCCTGTACGCTCTTTAGTCTTTATGTAGGTAGCTATGAGCCTGGATTCCCTTCTGTGTCTAGGAAGAAGAATTTCACAGTTTTCCACAGATGACTGGGAAAGAAAACTCACCCATGAAGACGCGCTCGCCTGTTGGGCCTTTACACACACCCGGATTTGTGGCTACGTATGCAGCTCCACACTGTTGACTAAGCAGATCGAATACTCGTGTGCACGCGTGCTAGTTGTTATGCAAACACGGTCGTCTGTAAATCGAAGAATAAACGAAGCGAATAGATGCATGTGTGTTGCGAATGGAATGGTCTGCAGTCTCTCCGTCTCTGCAGCGCCAGGCCATCTGTTCAGATCTGACGAGTCCCCGTTCCTTCGAACCGATGCACAAGGATTTCCTTGCTTTCTATTCCTTTTCTCTTCTAAAAAGCGAAATGACATAAAGTAACGTACGACAGCAAGATGAATCCATTCACTTCAATCCTTCGACAAGGTTTTCTCATCTCCCTTTCTTCCTTCGTTGAGACGGCATTGCTTCACTCGACAGCATTTCTTCTCTCCTCATAGGTATGTGCCCATCAGGGAGATCTCCCTCTTCTTTCGTTTCTTTACACTCCAACGCTCTTTCGGCTTCGGGCCTCCCTGCACCTTCCTGTGATCCCCCACCTTGATTCCTACCGTGAAGACGAGAGAAAAGTTCATCCAGAGAATCTCCGAGAATTCGATTTCTCTTTTGCCCGTCTTTTTCAGGAGTGTTTTGATTAGTCTCTTGTTCAAAGATAAGTTTGGCGTAGCGTGCAGGATCAACATCATAAGGGTCATTTATCATCTCGCTTCTTCTCGGCTTACGATAAGATTTCTTATTACCATCTCTTGAAGTGCCTGGAGTGAGAACTTCTTCCCTCTTAGAAAGGGAATTCTCAGGGTCCTCGTCTATCATTCTTCTTAGTGAAGTCGTGTCAGTACTCTGAGAAAGAAAGGATGGCTCACTAGCACTCTCAAAAGAAAAAGACATCTGTCTCGCTCTGCACCTACCTCTACGTCGCCTGCCGATAGTGCGTTTTCCTATGCTTGGAGGAGTTTCTCCATCTTGTTGCGTTTCATAAAGAACCTTCTGATCATCACTCTTAGAGGCCTTTCCTGTGGTAAGACGAGATGATCTTTCTTGTCTAAAGACATCTCCAGCATCGAACTCTTCTTTTTCTTCATCCTTTTCACTCCCCTCTACATACTTCGTTCTTGTTTCTACATGTCTTAATCGATAGTAATTGCCGTAAGGTTCTTCTCTCTCAGAGAAAAATCTTACCGCTTCTCTTTCAGCATCTTCAGCAGCAAATGCTGAGGCCATTGCTTTCTCTACTCCACGGCGAGCTTGACTGCTCATCCCCGGAGAATAAATTCTTTCTCTCTTAAGAGCGCTTCGCTCCTTATCTATCTCTCTCTCTTCTCTTTCTCCTTTACCATCTGTAGACTCTCGTATCCAGTAACGAGATTTCTCACGCCCTCCAAGATAAGAGCTGCAATCTCGATCTTTAGATCGACACCCTACTCCTATATCTTCATCATCCTCCTGGATCTTTTTTTCATGGATAGCATGCAAATCTCCTAGATTCATAAGACGCCTATCTAATCCTCTTTTGACCAGACGAATCAACGATCGCATTTCCTCTATATTCTCATACTTCTTCTGATTCTTCTTGATCGTTTTGTCTATACCATCCCCCTTTTGCCCTCTTGTTACCTCCATAACGTCTTTTCCTGAACTTCTCTTGGCTTCAGTCGATACTACACCTTTCTTCTTACCCTCATCTTCTACAACTCCTTCTAGGAAAACTTCTCTCTTATCATCTTCATCTTCTTCTTCTTCTCCTCGGCAAAACTCTTCAGACGTCCTATCAGCATGGGTTGAAGAGCCTCGAATCTTCTCTCTGCTCCAGTCAAGAAGTAGACCACTCTTCTTCTTCTTCTTCTCGTTTGCTTCATGCCCTTGATCGTTGTTCTTCTCCTCTCTCTCAGACACCATGGAAAGAAGCTCTCTTTCCTGGGGAATCCACATCTCTTCAATCTGAGAGAAAGTCCGTTGAAAAATGATACATTCCTCTTGATCCATCCTTGCGATCGAGTGACGTAATCTATCGAGACACTTGACAACGATAAGAGGTACAGGAGAAGGTCTCGCTTGACTCGTCGAGGTCTCCTGCTGTCCTGTACCTAGACGCTTTTCATGCTGTATCTTCATGGATGAGCTATGGCAATGCCGAGAGAAAGCACGTAGGATCGTGATAAGACTTTGAGGTGTTAAGAAAGGCCATATCCTCTTACTGCGGATTTCTGTGCTGATCTGATAGAAGAGAAAGTCATTCTCGACTCCTAGAGAAGATAGAGCGTCGACAGATTCACACAGACCTTGGGGAGTGAAATGAGGCAATTGCTTAGAGAGACATGTGCAAAGAAGAGGAACAAGTTTCTCTTGGACTTCTTGGAGATCGATACCCGGGGTTAAATGAGGAGGGAAAGCCATGGAAAGAAGTCGATTCTCTGTGGCTTCGCGAAAAGAAGAAGGTGGGGGAGAAGAGGGAGAAGAAGGACTCTCAAGAAGGGAATAGATTGACGAGGAAGGAGGGGCGGAGGGAGAAGACGACGAAGGAGTGCTTGATGCTGAGAGGAGAGAAGACGAGACAGAAGAAGGTGAAGAGATCATATCCGTATTCGGAATTGAAAGGAGAGATGAAGAAGAAGAAACGTCTTCATGAAAAGAAGAAGAAGATGAACGAAGATCCTTCTCCTGAGACGAAGAGAGAGATGCCTGTGTTTGCGTTTCGGATGATCTAGATGACACGTAGACAGCTTCTTCTTCTTCGTCACTCTTTCCCCCCCTTTCAGACCACCGAAGCCTCTGTAGAGCTCGCAAGCATACAGATATAGCCTGAGGTGTGAGAGCATACGGTAAGGTCTCCTTATTTCCATTGTCGCTCCTGTACCTCTCTCCTTTCTCTTCATCTTTTCTTTGTCTGTTCTGTTCTTCTCGATCCGATTCGTGGAGGTCTTCTAACTCATTCCTCTTCTCTTCAGAAGTGTTGCCTGCTGCCGATAAAGCACGGTGTGAAGAGGATTGTCTCTCGTCTTTAGTGCCTCCGAAGACATCCTCTAAAGCTATTAGATAGAGACGGGTAGTTAGGAGATCGATCAGTTCTTTCTTATAAGTCTTTTTCCTGTCTTTTGGGTCTTCTTTTTTTCTGTTAAGATCCTCAAGAGAAACCCTTGAGAGGACTCCGCATGCATGAAGAACCTGAGAAATGAAGGCAACTCCCACATCATCGATCAGCTTAGGAGACTGCTGAAATCGAGTGTATAGACACCTGAAGAGAAGATCAGGGTCATCGATTCCCGTTCTTGAACATGTATTGAAGACTTGAGCTATTTCTGGGATAGAAAGATCATGGAAGTCTTTCGAAATCTTCTCAATCATAAACCTGAGAAACATTTCGATGCTTTCTCTTTCTTTATGACTTTCTCTATTCTTCCCCTCTCCATGATCATCATCCTCTCCTTCATTCTCATTCACTTCTTTTTCTTGTTCTCTTTGCTCTCTTTTCCTCGTCATCCTGTCAAGCATCTGCCCTCGCTTAAGTCTCTTCTCTCCTGTATAGAAGACAGCGGAGAGTCCATGGGCTATCATAATAGCTTCACTCGCACATAACTCTTGACGTTTTCTCCATGCATGCGATAGAAAGGCCATCCAGAAGTCTGTATGGTCATATCGAAGTCTGGAGCCTAGGAGATTTCCTATCAAAGCTGTACATCGAGGGGAATAGGAAGAAAGATCACGTAGAACCTGCTCGGCTATATCATCGAAGAAAAGAGTATCAGGAATCTTTAGCTTGACAAATGCATGCGTTACAGACACCACATGCTCGGGCTCGAAGTGAGTTAGCTTATGAGGAATCTCTTCGCTAAGGCGCTTGAAAAGACGCGGGTGATAAAAGTTAAGCTTGGCATACGCATTGGCAATTAAGGAAAGATCTTGACTATTCGTATTTCTTAACTTGACAGATAAATGACTTCCTAAAGTCTCGAGCAGTTCGAGATGAAGAAGATTATGCCGGGCAAGAACATTCAAGACGAGAGACGCATGCCGAGGATACATAGACGCGGAAAGACTATACGCCTGCTCTGCATATCTGAAAGCAAAGACATGCAATGCAACACACCACCTCTCCTAATGCATAGAGTTTCGAAAGAAATAGATCCATATATATGTGAATATATTAGAGGTATGGAGAAAGAGAGCCAGAGAGAGAGATAGGTCTATTCTGTTTCTTTCTCTCTCTGTATATGTGTTATATATACAGGTATGTGTACATCTGTGCATGCGTAGGGGTATCTCCTATGAATACATAGATGTACATCGGTTTCTCAAATAGACCATTCCTTCACAAGCTCCTGGACAGACCTCTAGGCTTCTTTGCTGAGAATTACAAAGGGGGGATCGAACCCACGACCTCTCGCATGGTAAGCGAGCCCAGATAAGATCTACGATCATATAGAGAGAGAAACATCGGTTCCTCATCTTTTCTATTATTTAGCAAGAGATCTACAGATATCTACGTAGATGGTGTATAAGCACGTGTCGAACTTTAATTTTCAGAAAATGACGCATAAGAGATGGACGGGGAGATGAGCTAGAGCAATGATAGACAACAGGGAGGCAGTAGTTGGGCATTCACTGTACGTACACCTCAGAACAGCAACCAACACGCAAATCGATTCATACTATGAAAATACACCAAGTTTACAGAAAAAAGAGGAGACGGCTAGACGGATACTGTCTTCGATACATCAGGATACATATGTATGTACCGATGTGGATATACCCACGTATGTGTAAATATACACCATACAGACACACACTAGGAATCCGACGCTATCTATCTATCCTAAATCTATCTTTAATCTATCTATCTATCTATGTATAGAAGTAAACACTACGGTCGCTTCTGTCGCGTTTCGCTGTATTCCATTTATGGTGTCGATGTTCGCGTCTCAAGTGTACATACACCTCTCATCTTGGACTGACCGTAGTAGAAGATCGCGATCCTTTGCATAGCCGAATTTATTCAGCGCGCATATAAGGACAGCTAGCTTCCAAGAGTCACATCCTTCTGGAGAAAAGATAGCTCCTTTTTTGATAAGCTCAATTCCATCTCTTTGCTTTTCATATTCAAAAGGATTCTTTACTTTTCTTTCTATCTCGACTTGCTTTCTTCTACTAGGCCGCGATTCTCTTCTTGGCTCTTCTTTCTTCCCTCTTCTTCCTCTTTTCTTTCTCCTCGCTTGTCGTGAGCCTCCTGAAAAGAGACGTGTCTGATAAGACAGAGAGAAAGGAGAAGAGGAAGAAGAAGAACAAGAGGAAGAAGGAAGTCCAACTGAAGGAAAAGAGGAGAAGGGAGAAGAAGAAGAAAGGGAAGAGGGCAAGAAGAAAGGGAGAGAAGAATAGGATGGCGAGGAAAAAGAGCGAGAAGAAGAAGAAGGATAGAAGATCGACGATGAGCCAGAGAAAGACGGTGCTGTGGTCTCTAGGAACGAGGAAGTCTCACAAGAAGAAGACAATGGACACCCCAGAGATGAACGGAAAGATGACTGATAGAAAGAAGTAGAAGAAAGAGGAAGGCAAGTAAAAGGAGAATGAGAAGAAGAAGAGAAGAAAAAGAAGGACTTTGGAGTGAGAGATGCAGAGAAAGAAGGGAATAAGACTTCTGTATGAAGAGATCTTTTCCTTCTCTTCCTTCTTCTAAGCAGCATGCCGCTACTATAACGAAGTAAGAAAGAGGAGAAACCTCTCTCATTGACACTTATCAACTTTTGTGTATTTCTTCCTGTCCCCTTCATCTTCTTCTGAGTGATTCGACGCGAAGAAAACAGAAGATAGGAGAAAGACGTCTTTAGGAAAGACTTCGAAGAAAGAGATTTCGCCGCGAGAGAAAGAGGAAACTACGGAGAGGTCAAGCATGATAGAGGAGAGAAAGCGATCTGTATAAGTACGAGAAGAGAAAGAAGAAGAAAGAGAAAGAGAAGAACAATAGAGAAAGGACAGAAGAAAAGAGGAAGGGAAAAGGCGAGGATGAAGTGAGAAGAAGAGGTTGATTCGTCAGATTTCCATCTCTCTTTCTCCTCCATTTCTTGCCTCTTCTTCTTTCTCTCCTTTTTCGGAATAGGGCATTTCTAAATGTTCTGATTTGCTTGAGAGATCCGGAAGATATTCCTTATGCAAACGAAAGGAAGCAATCCTTTCTCCGAAAAAGAAGAAGTTCACCTGAAGCGCGTGTTGTCGATAGTCTCAGGTGTATGTACACCCGAGGAGGAGTGCCATGTGCTATGAGACCTGCTGGCTGGCAAAGCAGAAGGAAGGAATGACGAGTGGACAGCATAGACGAAAGGATTTGGGATGTCTAAAAAGTGGAGGCATCTATACATGTAGAGATCGACCAATCCTCTAGCGGAGGAGCATATGTTAAGCGGAGAAGATTTCGTGTAAAAGCCCTGCAACGTTCACGACTGCAACTTCCATCTATGGATGAAGAGAAGAAACCTTTTCCTGGAGATCTCGTTAAGAAAAGGAAGCTCTCTCTCTCTTCTCAAACGTCCAGGAGATCCAGGGAAAGGATTTAAGAAGGACGAAGAGCACCCCTTTCCTTCAAGAAGGAAGTCTCGAGAAAGCAAAAGATTTAGACAAGTCTTTCTTCTTCTTGAGAAAAAAGAAGTTTTCTTTCCCCAGGAAGATAGCCCCAGAAGGAATATGATTGATCTAGATGCCAAAGATGTGCATGTATTCTCCATCTGTCTCCTTCGTCACCCGTGTGTATGTACAGACAGACGAAGTCAATATGAGGAGGACCACAGGGAGAAAAATCCATCCATTCCTTTCGGTCTCCCCAAGATTGTCTTCAAGAGAGAAATCTCTCTAAGATTCTCTCTTCGCTTCGCTGTATAAGTTCTCCAGAGTACTTCCCTACTCTTATTTCTCTTTTCTTCCATCCATTGCCCTCCGAGAAGGGAGACGGCAACACATATTTGTCGTCTCTCTTGCATGTGGGTGTCGTGTGTCTCCCACCTCTTCTTCTCCCACTGCAGTCTCCTTCGCCGCTTCGCTTTCGATGCTTCTTCAGCTAGCCCCACAAATCGATGCGCACACACACATGCAAATACACTGGGGTGTAGAGACACTCCAGGTCATCCCAAAAAGGCAAAGGAGAATAAGGGAGGGTGGGACTGCTGTACCATCAGCGAAAGAAGAAGAAGAAGACAGTCTTGAGATAAACAAGAAGAAAAGCTTTCTCTCTAGATCCGTCTTTAGCAAGTAAAGAAGATAAAGCGAATCTATCCTTTTCTTTCCTCTTCCTTGTGTAGAGTTCGTCAGTGGTTTCCTTACTGCTCGACAAAATGAAGAAGAAAAAGAAGGATAAGGATCTTCTCTCTTCTTCTTTCTCTTCTGGTATTCCTCCACAAAAGCGGATATCTCGTCTGCTTCAACCCTCTTTCTGTCCTGACCTTTCTCTCCTAAACAATTCTCTTCTTTCTCCCTCTCCCCGTCCTATGAAACCCTGTCTTTCCTCTTCTTTCATGCTGTCTCTTCTCTTCCTTCTTCTTCTCTTCGTCCTTCCCTCATCTCCACCTTGCGCATGTCCTCGCTCTTTCTTTTCTCCTTCTTCTTCTTTCGTACACACCCCATTCTCACTACTCACACAAAGACCATCTTTTCTTTCCTCTCCGTTCTTCTTTTCTCCTTCTCTTCTCTTCGCCTATGCCGGATGACGAAAGCAGCTGATCATTCCCCGGCCTACTGGATCAGAAGATCGACTAGGGAGACTCATTCATGGTGTGAAATCTTCAGGTGTATATACATACCGATTTATCAGGAGACATCCCTATCTTTCTTCTTCTCTGCTTGCATCGACAGCTCTCGGGTATCGTCTAAAGAACAAAATCTCCCAAGACGGATTAGCCTGGTCTCGCAATCCTCATTTATCTCTCTTTGCTCCTCCTGAATCTTCGCCCTATATTCGGGATACCATCTTCACGTCTTTATCTTCTTCTTCGTCCAGAGATGCACACGATCATAGAGGAGCTGATACAGAAGGAAATGAAGGAAGAAGAGAGGATGAGAAAGAGAAGAGATCTTCTTCTCTACCGTTCGAAAAGAGAGGAGAAGATGAAAAAGAGGAAGAGAGATCTAGAAAGAATGAACAGATTGGTCGGCGTTGTCAATCCCCTTCTTTCTTATCTTCATCTCTTTCTTCGAATTTCTCCTCTGATAAGGATCTGTGTAAGTCTTCATCTCTTCTTTCAATTGGTCGAGGTTTTTCCACCTTCCGCGAAGCTTCCCGACTGCTCGACTCGTCTTCTTTCTTTATGTCTCTTCTCTCAAACAAGGAAGTTCTCTATGGCCGAGAACCTCTCTCCTTTCGCTTTATCTCTTTTCCTTCATCCTTTTCTTCATCTTCTCAAGCCAGGAGAGGACATCTCTACGACAATCGACGTCCTCATCTCGATGCTGTGGGGCTCGTTATACGCCTGAATCGATTCCGATGGCTTCTCCTTCCCATGAAGATCGAGGAGAAGAAGAGTGAAGAAGAACAAGAAGATCTAGAAAGAGAAGAAGGCGAGAGACAGAGAGAAGAGAAGGAAGATCAAGAAGATGAGCTACCCCCCGAAAAAGAAGAGATAAGAGAAAAGGATCTTCATAGCATCGATGATACTCGGCTGGAGAGGTCATCGACAGACATAGAAGAGAAGAGACAAGGAAAGAAAGACAGAGAGGAGAAGAGACAGAAGGAAGAGAATTCTTACATGGAGAAAGAGACTGAGAAAAGAAGAGAGATCGAGAGACACCCCCATACTTTCTCTTTCTCTCTCTCTACCTCTCACACCTCTCTCCCATGGAGCGGACGTCTTGTGTTGCGTATACTTTACTATGGAAAAGAGAAACAAAGGATGCCTTCGCAGATCTCTTCCTCGTCTTCTCTTCGATCAGAGGACTCTTCATCTTCTTCTCTCTCTTCACAAGAGAAGAAGGTCAGTAGGACTCGATCTTCTCTTTCTTCTTCTTCTTCTGATGACTCTGAAAAGAGAAAGAAAAAGGAGCAAGGTGACGCGGTGTATATACAGGTCACAGCTATCTCGTATAAACCGAGAAGCTTGAAAGAAAGACAAGAGCAGAGGAGAGAAGAATCTTCATCGAAACCTCTTTGGGAACCTACCCATGCTTTTCTACACGCTCTCGCGAATGAACTTAAAGAGGCCATCTCTTCGCATATAAGGACGAGAGAGCTACGCTTAAAGAAGTTCAAACGCTATTCTTCATCTCTCCTACAGCAACAAGAAGAGGAAGAAGAGGAGAAAGAAGAAGAGGAGAAAGAAGTGAGACAGATGACTGGAAGACAGGACTATCATGTGGGGAGAGAAGAGGAAGAAGAAGAGGAGAGAAAAGAAGGAGAAGAACAAGGGGTGACCAGGCATTGCGTTGTGAGAGAAGAAGAAGAAGAAAAAGACAAGAAAGAAGAAGCAGAAGAAGAGAAGGCTGTTGAGAGAAGTGAAGGTGCATGTCTACTTGACGAGGCAAGGAATGAGAAAGAAGAACTAGGAAGAAATAGCAAAGAAGAAGAGGAAGAGGGAGGAGCAGGAGAAGAAGAAAAGACAGATAAGAGGCTTATGAAGAGAAGGGGTGAGACACTCCCTAGTCATGTGAAAGCAATGAAGACCATCTATCGCCATGGGGTGAACGAAAGAGAAGACCTGCAGAATGAAAGAGAAGAAGACCCAGAAGAGGAAAGAAGAAGAAGGAGAACCACTTTCCTTTCTACTACTTCTTCTTCTTCTCCTCCTCCAGGACTCTTGGCTAAGACTGTGGAGTTTCTCGAGTCGATCGTTCTTTCTCCTCGCAAGGAGGGTCTTTCGTCTCGCTCATGGAGAAGACAGAAGATAACGACGAAGATGAGAGAACGCTGGAATGGACAACTGCTAAAGAAAGGAGACCGCTCTTTCTCTCAGAGCCGAAAAAAATTACACTGGAGACCTCCCCCACAACCCCCAGGGGGCTCATCCTGAGGGTAGAGAGACAATCGATCTCTCTCTCTCTCTCTTTCTACGTCGTTGCCTTTCATTTTTCTCTCTTCTCTTGTCTTCTCAATCCTCGCCGTAGCTGTCTATGTACTCTCTCCATCCGGTGGGGAAGAAGCAGAAGCAGCAGAAGAAAAGAAGATGAGGTGTCTGTTTAGTAAGGGTTCATCTTTCGTCGACTCTTCATTCCTTCTCTCTCCTTCTCTCTACCTCTCCGATAAGAGAAGGGGGGGGCGGGATAGTAGAGAGAGGATGTTCGTCTATAAGCATAGATGAAGATAGGACAGTTCGTCTTGTTGGCACTGTAAAGGAAACACACGAGTCCGAGTGTCGCCAGATGGATGGCTAGTAGACTTGTCTTCTTGTGGATCTGTGTGGAACTGGTCTTGGATACCTGGATATGCTACCAGTCTTGATGTGCAGCCTGTAGAAATACCTTCGAACGGAAGGAAGGAAGTGCAGAGATACACCGATCTATCTATAGATACATAGACGTGAATACAGGGCGATACCAGCAAGGCAACTATATAGAGAGACATAGACAAGCCTGGGGATTGCTATATGTGAGGAGAGAGATTTAGAAGAACAAGAAGAAGAAAGACTTCGAGAAAGAGAGACAAAGAGAGAAAGA
>NW_027154541.1:59856-60267 GCF_002600585.1 Cystoisospora suis
AAAACTTCATTCATTCTTCTGTCTCTATCAAACCTTTCTTATACCATCCTGCCACAACTGTACAGAGGTTTGCCGCGAATCTCATCTATGTGCTTTGTGAATGGAAGACGTCGATTGGCTAGCTGACACACAATCGACCTAAACTCACAAGAGCAAATAGCTGCTGCAGTCGTAGTCGTAAAGCCTATAGGCCTCCTTTGGGCAACAAGCCTCCCCGGTATACATCACGCGATCTCCTTCCTTGAATTCCCCGCCTAATAAAGGTGTCTTCTCGTCTATCAGACAGACACCTTCTTATCTAGCGGCAAAGCATGCGCCGCTCTTCTAGGGAGAGAAATAAATCAATCCATCCATCAGTCGTTAGGTGCTTGGGACCAGAAGGAACTCCCCAAGACAGATAGATTAAAGATA
>NW_027154542.1:0-1031 GCF_002600585.1 Cystoisospora suis
AGCGCGCAGTGCTCTGACAATTAAGAAGGGACACATCAGGCCGTCAGAGTCGCCATTTGCTGCACCAGTGCTACTCGTGAAGAAGAATGACGGCAGTTGGAGGATGTGCGTTGACTACAGGGCCTTTGTCAGGATTTGGCAATCCTGCCTCGATCGCCACCAAACAGTGGCCTATTTTTACGAGAATGGCGATCGTAACCCGTACGGAGCCAAGGCACACGTACACAGCCGGCCCAAGTTCAACGGACGTAGCAACGCAGCGAGGAAAGGAAGAAACCTCACGAACCCAGGACAACACCAATCAATTCTAGGGACGAAGAGCTCCCTAGCAGGAAAAGAACAGAACCGGAGAAGCAAACGGGAGAGCAGCAGACCGAGGCACATCAAGTGCAGAGGCCGCGAATACGACAAGCAGATCGAACAGAGTCTCCAGAGGCCAAGAACGGCCAGATCACGCACTTAGCGACACAACAGTCGAGCGACGGGCTTATCAGGACCATACCCGAAGAACGACAGCTCCGGAGAAGGCGAATCCATCTCACCAGAGCCTGGAGCATCCCCAGCAGATCATGGCCGCATCGCCTACACCTACCAGAGAGGGGAAAGGAGTATGGCACGAGCAAACCAAGGAGACGGACGCCTCCTAGAGAAGGCTAAAAAAAAGGGAACCCCAGAAATCTATTGGGAGCATTTCAGGGGCTTGGAATCGTGTTTCGTGTAGGGGAAACCCATGACCCCGCTTTCATGATCTAGTGTAGAAGTCGTGAATGGCACGGCGGCCTTGCGCGGCATGTAGGCCTCGCGCCGCTTTGAAATTAGGCTGGGTAGATAGAGAAAAAGAAGAGGTATCTAGAAATACCCAAATTATAGCCGTAGGAGCAAATGTAGGAAAATCGATATTTTGCACCAAAATGGCAGCGGACCGGCGCAAGTGCCGTCTACGCCGCAACTCGCGCGTAGCGAAGCACGGTTTTGGCCGATCTCAGCGGCCAAACCACGTAAGACGCTAATTCACGGTGCGTTAGGCACCT
>NW_027154543.1:0-21807 GCF_002600585.1 Cystoisospora suis
GCAGGGTTCGAACCTGCGCGGGCAGAACCCAATGGCTTAGCAGGCCACCGCCTTAACCACTCGGCCACGTTGTCCAGCGCACGGTACGCCGGCCTACAACATCAAAAATCTGACGCGCCACCGCTCTTCAGACCCAGCACAAAATTAGCAGCGTCGCTTCTCCGAGCCCAGCCCCCGATGGCTTAGGGTGCCACCGCCTCAACCACTCAGCCACAACGTCGAAGCTGGCGCTGTGGGGATGGCGAAATCAAAATGGTCGCGCCGCGCGCTTACTCTTCATTCTTAAGTGAAGTTGTTTACTGCTCGTTGCCGATGCCAAACAACGGACCTTACTGAGGGGGGAGAGAATCGGGCCCCCCCTTGGACTCCCTCTTGGGAAAAACTTGCTCCCAAAGAGACAGGGAAGAATGGCGCGCGCATGCTACTGGTTCTGCCACGGCTACGGAGCAAACCCCGGCCTTTAGACATGCTGACAAGTAAACACGAGCATTCATTCTATTGAACAGACAGGTGCACGAGTGGGCAAGCCCGCTTGCCCGTGCAGGTATCCCTGAACCTGTGCAGTATCCAACTATAAGCCCAACGCTTGGGTCGTGGGTGACATCACACGCGCTAAGCACGATGGAGAGTCAGGCTGCCAAAGGCCCCGGGGGAGGCAGGTAAACCCTTTCCGAGAGAACGCTTTCGGCTTTTCTGGTTTCTGTTGTCAGTCTGGTCAAGCTGCCGTACAGTAGGCAGGAAAGAGAAACTAAATACAAGGCCAAGCAGAAATTCTGATAGCATTACTTACTTGGTGAAGCTTCCCACAGTGCCAAAGACGCCCAAGCCAAGAGAGAGATCCGAAAGAACAAATTCAACAGTGGTAGCAGTAAAGCGGGGCACACTGAAGGACATCATCAGCTGCTCGAAATCAATCGTTGCGCTGATGACCCCTCCAATATCGCGCCCCGTATCCTGCCGTGTAAAGAACGAAACTAAAATAAGCGTCAAACAAAGAACGCCTGCAACGAACATCAGTATAGCGGAAACTGGGGAACAACAGCAAACCAAAGACAGACAAGAACGCAACGAGGACAATGAGTTAACAGAGCACTGAAGGAAGAGGCACCCCGACAAACTTTTGGTATTCCGAGCAACGTAGAGAAACTCCTGCCGTAGGAGTGGGACAAAAGAAGAACGACATGATGCAACAGCACACCGCTGTATCTGAGTGGTGAGAAAGGGACCCGGGGCAGTCGGAAGGTTTCGAGCCCAAGAGATGGACTAAGTCTGAGCTTAGGAACTTCACACACGAGAAAAATACAGTTCGACAAAGAACCACAGACATGTGTTCAGTTAGTCTGCGTCACTGGGAGCTACAAGATGCAATGAACTCACTCAGAAGCCCTAAAAGCTGCCGGTCAATAAGCATGGTGGGTGAGCGAAGCCCAGGAAGAAAACAAGGTCTCGTAGGGTAGCACACAACACGTCAAAACAACAATGTCGAAGTGCAATCCACGCACATCCCATTACTCAGCACGCGGCTATACGGAGTGGTTGGCGCCATACGCTCGTCTTCCTTGAATACCTTGAAGATTACCAAACACAGCAGCAGGTGTGGGCGGGGTCTCTTTGTCTAGCTACAAGTGAGAAAGCTGAGAGAAGCAGTCGAACCGACCTCCCGTCAAAAGACGCCGCCACACAGACAAGACTTACGGAATCCCAATTTGAAGAGACCGCGCCAGATATACGCGAGGATATAAACCCAGACAAAGCCAACAGCCAGGATGAACTTGCCCTGGAGCCGATCAGGACTAATACGAGGGTTTACTGTGTAGGGCTGAAGCTCGCTTAAGTAGAAATACGTTGCCTGAGAGAGGTTGCACGAACCAAAAGAAAAGCAGCATGACATGTTTGCGCCCATTTGCATGAGCATCACGGGATAAGATCAAAGGTGAAAGCAGCTCGTCCTCAACACACATCTAAGGGGACACCGGGGCCTCGCTACTGACTGTACTGTCTTCTTCCTATGTCCGCATGAATCTGGCAACGACACTACACGGACGTACTCCACTCTAGGGACGGACCGGAGGCGGATGACTGATGGACGGAAGAACACGGTGCAACCTGCGGTCTTGACTGTGTTTTCTGATTTACTGTAAGGTAAGAGACAAGAGGCCAACACACATTCCTCCTCACTTTGCCTGTAGGAGACGCCATACACACATCGTCCTGATCTATGTAGTGACAGAGGGTGCCGTGCATAGTGGCTTCACACTGGAATTTATGACCACTCAGCACTAAGCATTTGTGCAGGTCTTCCGCTGTCAATTCCCAAGGCTGTGGGCTGCTTAGGCTGGCGCCAAAGTACACGAGTAGCTGGGCGCTCCGATCTGCAGACAACAGAGGCACATGAAGACAAATCAGTCATGGCGGCAAGTCGAGTTGCCGATAAAAAGGATCTGCCGTTATATTCAAGAAAGCACATGCACTTACTTATGTACACATTTGCACGGCCTACAACTGAGATCAGACACAACTCTAACGATATCGCCTACAGCGCTGGACTGCAGAAGAATTCTGGGTGAGAAACCAAAAGGGCTGAGGATGCCTGCCTACTTTCCGCATCCAAACATCGATAGTAGGGGGGCCTTTAACACGGCGCATGTTTGACGCCATACACGCCAGCGGCCCAATGTGGTTGGCAAGCAATCCCTAGCCATATGCCGCCTCGTGGTGTTGGGCACACCTGATGTGCGGACACGGGGGTATTTCGGCCCGTGAAGCACATATGCACTCAGGCAGAAGTTACACTCCACCGACAACGATAAACACCACGCCCGCACGCTAAGTCGTACCTCTGACTAGACGAACTCTGGAGCTGGCCCAGCGAGAAAAGTAACCAGGGCGCTCGAGGCGTGGCCACGGCAGAACGAGGCCCGCGTGATGCAGAGGAAGACGGAGGGTTTAGACACACACCACACGGAAGACGCGAGTAAAGAATGAAGTACCAATGGAGGACAGTGGCTAATTCTCCCCTTCTTTCTTACTTGCAAGGAGAATGATTTTCACGAAACAGCTGACGAAGGCAATCAGACCAGCTCCTAGGAGTTTGTGACTGATCTGAGTGAATTCTTTCACAGGTGCTCCCCGAAAGAAGTTTCCCATCAGTGCCTAAAAAACCAACAAAGGACACAGCCCGCAAACGTAACGAAGTTTACAAGGCGGTCGCGTCTAGACCGGCAGCACGTACATCTGTCTTCTGTCCAATTCAAATGTATAGGTGAAGCCATGTACACCATCACACGCTCTCCGGCGGTCTGAGGAGTCCTTGTTTCTCCCTTTTCCTGCGATGAGCTAGTTACGCCGAGACTCCTCCAGAAACAGCTGTCGGTAAGCACAAACATTCTAGTGGCCTTCATCAGCTCGCGCGAAAAAAAAAGACTTTGGAGATACCGTCGTGTAAGCTTGTAGAGTGGGGGATATACGAACTACAAGAAGTAAGAAAGTGAAGAGTAGAGCCTAGAAACAAGGCTATCGAGGTATGCCTACTGAATCCAAGCTAGTCTCTCGCGAGTTCTGTAAGAGAACTGAGAGAAAGAGCAAAAGAGCCGATGCCTCCTTGTGTCCTCGGTCGTGTCGTCACCCCTCGCTTACCTCAGTTTGGATGGCAGGGAGGCCTATGACGAAGACGTAGAGAATGAAAGGGAAGAAAAACATACTACTTCTCCAAATTTGTAACTGACTCCAGAACGTTGTGAAATTACTTGCGCCAACAAGAGCACCTAGAACCGTCATATGATACAAGGCCTCACTAGTAAACCACCCTCTCGATCTCTGTTTCTGAACCCAGGCATTCCAGTCCAGGACATGCTGAGGTTCATCTCTTGAACAGAAGTGTGCAAAATCAGCAGGAGCCGCCATAGGAGGATATTCGGGTCCCCCTAGCAATCCTGATGTCTCTAGAGTCCTGATTCCTCCACTTGGACCAGCACGGAAGTCTCCCGGGGCCCAGCTCATAGTCCCGGCAAGGGTTGAATGACGACGTCGTATAGCAGTTGAACTCCGATGTTCGAATGAGGAGCCTAATCTCCCGATCCCTGTAGTTCCAGTTCCCATCACCCCACTCTGAAAATTTGCTACCATTGATAATGCACCCGGAGTTGCCGCATACAGTTGATGTCCAGCTTGGGATGGTGGGGGGATCACGCCTCCCCCACCTCCTGGTATGGCATTATCTCCTTGAGGATCAAAGAAAACATATTCGTCTGCGGTAAGTAAAGGTCCGTTGCGCTCAGATCGTTCTAAAGCTGTCAAGTGCATCCTTAATAGCTGATACTCATCCACTCGTTGTTCAAGATGAACCTGAAGAAACAACAGGAGGAGTGTCGGGCACCAGGGGAAAAAAAATAACTGATCAGAACGCGAAAGGTCGTCAAGCCAAAGATGAAAATTAAAACACTGCGCAGATGATTGCCGGAGGATGAAGCGAATGCGCACGGAAAACTCTCCTCTCGGGAGAAACTCCCGGAACACGTCGCCGAAGATCACAGGCGATCGCAGAAAAAAGGGTCGATCCCGACCATGTGAATAGCTTAAGCTCAGTCACATGGCAGAGTCAAGATCTAACGCCAGGTTCCCTCTCGGTAAATAAAAGATGAAAGTGCAAAAAAGCGCAAGCACACAGTCCGCCGAAGAAGGCGCCTGGGATGGCCCTAGTCCGTCTCTCACCTTCGTGGCATAGATCGGAGTTGTCCGAAATACTAGGGCCTCCGCATACACCTGACGCCGCGCCTCCTGATGATATTCGGCGTTGAAGATAGGCGAAGTCGTCGGTTCTTCCAATAAGGCATCGTCGAGTTCTACGAACAACGTAGGGGGGACAGCGATGCGGAAACATATGTAGAGACCTGTTGTTCTTTTTCACTAGAATACATAAAAACGGTCAGAGAAAAAGACAAAAAGCCGACCTCAAAATATCCTTCTTTTGAGTAGTGTCGATATCAACGCTAACAGCAGTCGGGAGCGTGGACACACTCAAGAACTACCATAGTAGGCAAGACGCTTGCACGATGAATGACACGTAGAGGCAGTGTCAGTCTTTTTCTGATCATCCTCTCATTCTCAAAGACCCCCCACATGTCGAGAGCGCGACTGTTTTAACACCCCTATCTCTTCACAAAGACAGCCACCGTTCAAGATCTAAACTGACTTCTTCTTCGCTCGTTCCTCCATCTCTTAAGCCTCACTCCTCTTATCCTTTCTTTACCTTCACCATACTGCATCCATCCCTGCGTGCTTCACTTGGGTGTACACGACCAGATGTGCGTATGGCACCTAGCTATGCTACTAGGAATGTGAATCCACGGCCAGCTCGTAGCTTTATGCTGTTATTTGAGACTGTATGCTGACAAACGCAAAGAGAGACATATCCGTGTCGAAATCTCTGAGGCATCCATCAGAATGACGTACCATCTGCATTGTGAGTTTTCTCATGTTTGACAAGAAGAGATTCAACTTTCTCCAAATCAGCCAAGCTTGCTAAAACAGACCGATGACCTTTGCCTCCCCCTCCACCCCACTTGCCAGACCGGATACGCCGGACCATGGTGACCTGGGGTGTTTTGTATAGTTCTCTTTTCAGTCTCGAAGACGCTCTTTGCTTTCGTGATGTTGTCTGTGTCTCTTGCTTTTGGTTCTTCTATCTTTCCTCTCCTCGGTAAAAAGAAGAAATGGACTGCTTGAAGCCGTCTTCCAGATAGAGTATTCACGCGATTGAATTCTCTCCGTCATGAGAGACTTCTTCTCTCGGCCATAGACGAATGTTCCTCCCCCGATCCTCAATGATCATGAAAACGTACACGCATACTAGCCTTCATGCACATGGGAAAGGCATATGATACGAGAAGCAGAGCCGCAGTCCTGCGAGAAAGATGACGTCGACACGACGGGGCACACACAGGGTGGTTGTATACGCGTGTATACACACCCTCCCCCCCTGAGCAGCTTTGAAAGAATACTAGCCGATAAATATGCAGTTTTCCTTGTTTTCATGAGAATCATTTAATGGGAAGTTGAATGAAAAGAAGAGAATGAGGACAGGACAAGTGATGAATGACACTTCACCGTGATTGCCCGTCTTTCTTCTTCTCCTTCCCCCCGTTCCTCAGTTAGACAACGTTGTGCACATGCATATACATATGTAGATGCATATGTCTTGTAAAGATCTCGGCGCGGGCATGAAGAGATTGAAGAGAAACCGAGGGGCGTTACAGAGAAACAGAGACGACTTAAATGAGGAGGAGTAGAACTGACGGATAGACCTGAAACCAATGAGGGATGAAAGAAAGAAAGAAATGAAGACATCTCTTTGCGCCTTTCTTTACCCTGACAGCTTCTTCAACATGACACGAATACAACGACGACCGCATGCAAGAGTCCCATTAGAAAGAGCTCTCCCGTATCATCTTGACTAATCTAAACCGACGCTTCGATTCGTTGCATCCCGTGAACCCTCCATGACAAATGAAGAAAACAAATGAAGTCTCAGTCTTGTGTGTGAAAGGACTTTGATCAGCAGTTTCAACTTGATACATCCCTGGTCAGAAGGCGATTATATGAAAATGTACATCCATCTACGGCTAAGACGAAAAAATTATTCTTACATACTAGGCATACCATATCAAATAGAAAGATGGACAATGATGTACGTAGTCGTAGCGGCCGCCATGTCCACATAAGATCTCTCCGTGGACCTGACTGGATGGCCTAGGAAGACAGACTCCCCCGAGGGAGAAAAAGAGAACGGAGAAGAAGAGGGAGAGGAGACAAGAGAGACGAGAGAAAATGAAAGGATTGAGATGATTACGATGCTGATCACATGATAAAGGAAAACGTTGCGGACACGATGAGAGACCCGACAACAACTCTTTCCTCAAGAAACCATCCACTCTAATCACCTCCTTTTCTGTTTTCTCCTCTTTCCGCTTCGTCCTTTTCTCCCTGTTACTCTTCTCTCCTTCACTAAGAAGAAGAAAAACAGACGAGCATATAGTGAGCTCATGATTGGAGGGCTAACAGCCTCCTCCTCGTCTTTCTCGTACAGATAGAGACGTGTTGGTCTATCACCTCGGGTCCAGCTTTGATGGCCAAAGGACAGAAACTTTGGTGAGGAGAGAAGATGTCCTCTGATAGGCGACTTATACTATACTTGAAGCTTCCAAATGACACTCTCCATCACTCTACGTAAAGTATATCCTTTTTGTGATGTTGATTGAGGTCAATGATCGAAACCTGTGACGACGCCATCATCTTTCTTTCCTAGCCTCTTCTCGTCAACAGTACTTCCTGATGAAACGTTTCTACATGGATAGAGTAGGAAAACGATAGTCGACAGGAGAAAGGAAAGAGGGAGAAAAGAGCGAGGGGGGATTGATCCGACGGGAAGAAGGAAAGAACGAGATCTACCGTTGGTTTAGTTCACCTGGAGCAAGGATGAGCTGACGACCTATGATGACGATGATGAAGGACCTTCCCCATGACAATTGCCTTTCTTCTTTTCTTTCTCATGGTCACAACGAATAACACATTGCCGATGATCATGCGTGTCTGAGGACTTTCCTCCTTGGCAAATCACTTGGAATCATAAAAGAACTCTCACGCACAAAAAGCAAGCTCACAAACGAAAAGGAGAGACTACGACAGGGCAGTGATGAGTCTGTCATCCCCGAAAAAAAAGGAGCGAAGAGATCTTCTCACATAGTTCGCCTTATCTTTGAAATGTCACCACTTTTCTCTACGCTGTTATCAAATGTCAAACCTATCAAGATTGCTTCTGGAACAACTCCTCAGGGTGCCCAACCAATATACTACGATGACGAATTAGCGCGGAGTCACAGAGATGGTGAAGTAGCGCAGCGGCGTGGGTCACAGCATTCATCAATACCTGTAGTATATCCACAGGTCACGTCAGCGATTGAAAAAATAGATGGATGATGGCAGCCCAGTCAGAAGACACCTGTTTAGAGATGATGTTGACGGTGAACAAAGGTCCTTGGTGGCATCGTCCTGGAGACTTCTGCCGGACACAAGAATTCCAGCAATCCCCGTAAAAGGTGTTATGGAACACGGGTCCCAAAGAAAAAACTTCGCAGCTGTCGTGTCTACTCAGATTAGCGCCGGTACCTCTCACGTTAGCCACAGTTCTTCGGAGCAAGGAGACGGGTTACATCTTGGGGAGAAATGTGCAGGTACGCCGGACACAAGCTCCAGTCGCTATGAACACCCGGACGGAATTGAGGAGTCAGCAGAATGAAGGAAGTAGTAAAAAGGGAGAGAAACGCAGTGAAGAAAAGGAACGAACAGGAAAAAAAATAGACGAGGTGTGAACCCTCTCAAGGCAACCGGCGTGGAAAGAGAAACCACGCGACAGCAAAACCGTTTATGAAAGAAACAGAGACGAAAGCTGTGATCAGCCGAGCTCCAAAAGCGACAATACGACTTCTATGACGGGAAATACAGACGAACACCGCCAAGGAAACCGCGAGACGGCGGGCGCAAAGCCGGAAAGAGGCTGACTCGGAAAACGAGAACTACAGAGTTATCGGAAGACGATTGCCAAGAGAAGGCCGAAACCGTGGAAGAAGAGAGAAGGCACTTGAAGGAAGCTTCCGGAAGACAAGGAAGCCGTAGCCAAGAAGACCTAAAACGAAGGGAGAGGTCAGCTTCAGGTTCGTGTTCTGGCGGGGGCAACCAACAGAAGAAAAAAAATACCTACGACCCTGACAGGACCAAGCTAAAAACGGACTGGGGCTCGAAGAAAAAAACAGATTTATTGCTGGTACGGGAGACGGATGATAGCCTTGCGGCGATTCTAGTAAATGGCGGGAGCAGAAGGAAAAAGGAGGGGCACTCTGAGGCCTGAGAAGGTACAGGTGTAAAGATGAAAAGCCTGGAGGAGTGGGTTTGCTGCAAAGATCACTTGACACCGTGAAACATCCATGGTCCCTTTCTTAGTAGCTAAGAGAATATGCTGTTCGAGAGTGGCTGCTTGCCGGTTGTTCCAACAGCTTCTCGAATGGCACCATGCTTGAAGCAAGCCTTCTTCTCTGTGTCGTTCTCTGCTTCTGGTGTTCATTCGCGGTTGGTGGGGCTGGAAGCCCTCGCGGCTACGACCGGCGGGGAGACTCACAGAGGACCCGGTGTACCAAGTAGCCTTTTGTAGCTGTAGAAGCCGGCTTTGTGAAAGCACAGATTATTTCCGGGGCCCGCTTTACCCCAACTGCATCGTAACTGCATCTCTCACTCTTGTATCTCTTATTCGCAGACTGACGCTACTTAGCTTCATCTCAACGCCTTCTCTCCCGCGGGTTATGTAACGTCGCATGTAGCGGTTGTTCCGCGGTGGTACAGCCCCCGACAAGAACCGTCCATATGCTGAAGGAAGAAGTTAGGCGAAACTGTCATCTGATGCTGTATTATCTCACAGTTCTAGTCGACAGATTAATAATAGCATTCAGAGAGAAAGCCCTGTAAAACTCTAGCTGATGCAACTAAGTGCGAGCTAGCTGACTGGTTGCCACTCGTCTCGCGCTGCACTGGGGCCGCTAGAGGGTGGTGGTGAGGGGAGTAGCTCCGCGGAGAGGAACGGCCGACAACAGAAGCGGTGAGCCGAGCCCGAAATAGCCGCAACACCAGCAAGCCCAGCCCCAACAAAGTCGTGTCTCGCTGGGTTCTCCAAGCCGATGTCTCGCAGACAGTTAGTTGTTTGGAAAAAGAAATCACAGCTTCGCGGGATCGCAGAGGAGAACATGAAGTGACCTACAGACAAAACGCGGTTCTCTCTGCCTACACGGGTCGTTTCAAGTATCACCGCTCTAGGCAAGGGCGAGTCAGTCGAACCTGGACGAGCAGCCAGCCTGCGCCCCTGCCGGGTGAACCGCGGAGCACCTCTCTACACTGATCTCCTGCTTAATTCCCCCCCAGAGCCCAGGGCTGCCCGTCGCGGCACCTAACAACCCTGACCCTGTTGTTTCTAAGCTCCGGCGTTAGGCTTTACACGGACCACCTAGCCTAGGCAAGTGACTTGACGTCTCTGGTGTGTTCTGGGTCCTCCCCGGCTTTGTACTGGCGTGAAAAGCGCAGCAGCAAGCAGTCCGCTTCTTGCTGTGTACCTTTCAGAGGGCCGCCACTTCGGACACGACAACAGCCACACCATGCCCAGCAGTGAACCTGGTGCATCATCAGTCTCCAGTCAGATAACTACCTGTTCAGCTGCCTGCTGCTCCGCCATCGAAGGTTGTAGCCTGAATACTCAAGACAGTACCCAGGAGGCACTTCATAGTTCTGCGCGGGTACTTCCCCCTGAGGAGGCTTTCGTTTTCCTCTCTTTAACCCAAGGGCTGCCTGCCGTGAGACAACTGAGTGGGGCAGCGCTGAGGTTCGCAGGTGCCGATAGTGGCCTTCCACTTGGGAGCTCTGTAGTTTGGACACGCTGTAGGCTTAACGGCGCTATCTTGCAAACACGACGAGAAGCGTTCGGCCCATCGGACGTGTGGAGTTGTACCCCCCTCCCAGCTGTCGCTGGCTCAGGTTGGCAAACCTCCGGTGAGAGTGGAGTTTTTTCTCGGCCGTGCTTCTTGTGAATACGCGACTTGGTTTCTGTAGTAGTGATCGTACTTGGGTAGCCTGTGCAGACTGCCGATTCGCCTTTCAAAGGCGGACTCTTTTTGTGGCCTTAGAGCTAAAGCGAGGGGTAATTTTGGAGCTGATCATTAAACAGGATCACTTCAGGAGAAAAGGCTCTCTGTAGGTAGGGAGGGTGGATGTGCTGACTGTGTGAGGCGCTTCCATCCACGGGGAGAGGCCCGGCGCCTACAGCATTTGAGAGCCTGGTAGCTCTCTCCTGTAGTGTGCCTGATTAAGGGGCAAGAGAGGACAACTGTGCTTCCTGTTCATTGGCTCCGCTGCCTTTTGACGTGGCAGCTCAAATAGAAACTGAACCTCCACATGTGCAGGTGCGTAATAGTGTCCTCTCAACTACTTGTCACCTCGGAACTATCGAGTGAGTCACTTCTTTGCAAAAAGGTAGTCCAGCTCACGTCGGAGCATCTGAACAGTCTTCCCATGCGAGTAACTCTCAAAAGGAGGCTAGAGAACCGACAAGCTTTCTTGCCGCTGTCCCTCAACCCAGTACAATAGAAAAACAGCGAACACGGGTTAGGGAAGCCTAGAAGTGCCACAAGATTTGAATGCTAAGCTGCAGGCGTCCAACCAGGGAGTACGTGGGCAGTAACATCTGCCAATAGCGCAAAGAATGGTCGAGCGTCGTCTAGAAAAACGCCGAAGCGCAGCGCGTTGCGACCTTCCTACCCTTCGAGGGTTGCCGAGGCATTCTTCCCGACCATGGCCCTAGGGCCAGCTCTACGAAGAAACTCGCTGCGTATCACGAGAAATAAGTAACACTTCGACTCCTCTAGTGCACTCACACGCCGGGCTCGACTCGCCGAATTCTAAATATGGTCGTTCACCGCAGACAAGGCAACCGGCAGGAATTGATGGTTTTGTAGTTCTCACCTCCCGTCCATAACAACGACGTTTGGTTTCTACCTTCATTCTCGGGGAAAAATGTCGCAGATCGAGATGGATCGCCACATGGTCGGGCTTTCGTAGTTCTGATAGAATGCCCCTGCCCTGCTGCCAACGTTGACCGTCCGACTCCCAGCGGGGGACTGTTCTCAGTGCGTTCGGCTGCCCGGGAAAATCGGCAGGACCCCGAGCCTCGTACATTGTTTCGGCATCCGCCTCCCCCGGTCGGTTGCCTGCTTCTGCCAGAAGGAAAGCACTAGTTCTCCCGATACCAAGTAAGAGTGAGTTCTGAGCTCACTACAGAACGCTGACAAAAGGGGCCAGCTGGCGCTGCTGTTCGTTCCCGTAGATGCTGCTCCTGCTGGTGACTTGATGTCGCAGCCTAACAAGCTTTCTATGACAGTTGTCGCGTTCCCAGCCCCTTCTGCCTTCCTGTTTATTCTCACTCGTGTTTCCAGTTTCTCCACTACGTCCATGCTAACAGTACATTCTCTGTGAAGGTGGATTAGCCTTCTTTCCTCCAGTTTGTTCGTCCGCTCCGTCCTCTTCTTTTTCTTGGCGAGCCCGTGCGCCAGGGTGGCCTCATGTGCGCATGCAAGATGTCTCTAGGGCGAAGCGCGTCTCCCGTTTCACGCTTTTTCCTGTTCTTGCGCTTTTCTGCGACTTCGTCGGGCTCGGCGTGTTCCTCTGCGACCAGGTCTCCTCCGTAACCGAGCCCCGGCGGCCCCATTCGGGGTTTTTTGACTCTGATGTAGGCGTAGTCCCTGTGGAAGACATCGCGCGGCGGTGAAGTTGAGCTAGCAGCTCCATGACGGTGAACACGACTCTTTCTCTATGCGGTGGTAGCTGTTGTTTTGACAACTTTCTCTCCTGTAATGCGTTCTGCCGTATTTCGATGGGAAAATTTACTCAAGGAAATACGACCAGCGGCTTTTTTCTTTTGATCCCACTGAATGACCGACATCACTGTTTTACTACTGACCACGGGCATCCCGACGTACGAAGGACTTCTTCTCTAAAGCAGCGGCCAACAAGTCATTCCTTGTCGTCTTGGGATAATAAGTATCTTCTTCCGCTACCTAGTCCGTCATTACGCAGAGGTACCTTCCCACGGTACGCGCGGTCGGACCAGCTCCCTTCTTGTATTCGTCTTTTCGTCCCATATCTCTTATTCTGTCTGTACTTTCTTTCTAATATTGTCGTTCCCGTCGACGACTACATACCTCGCTTCCACTGTGCACAGGTTGCCGGACTGCTCATCTCTCAGGTTTCTCCCATATATTTGGACAAAAGGGCTCGCGTTGTACCGGGTGGTGAGATGGCTGGTTGAGTCTAGAGAGGGGAGAAAAATCAACCGCTTCATTATTCCAACTCTCACAACCGTGGCGGCTTCACAACTCCAGAACTTGTATTGCTTTTCAAAAGCTCATCAATCTGTTCCGTCTCTTCTGGGGGGAGCTTCGCTTCTTTTTCCTTCGCCGAGTTTCAACTCTTTCCGTTCTCTACATCGGCTGCCTCCACTACCCTCTTATACAAGGTTTACGCGGCTATCGCCTGTCTTCCCTTTTGTTAACGTACGACTTTCTTTATGCAGATAGGATACCCTTCATGGGTCTGAGCTTTTCGGAGTTTTCTTCCAAAGCCTTGTCTCGCTGCTGTGAGCGCGATGTATCCTGTTGTTTCGACAGTTCCTTTCCTGTTCGTATGACGCTTTCTTTTCAGTATTTCTCTTGTATCTCGCTCACTCTGGGAATCTTCACTTTTGCATCATCTGTCGAAGAGGTTCTTTCTCCGTGAGATTGCTTCTGAGGGAGGGGATAGAGCTTGCAGTCAACTCGACGTTTTTGTTTCAGCCCAGGTCTAGTGGTGAAAGGCAAGCGGAGGTTAAAGCCGTGGGGGGATCTCATAGATGTGGCAAAACATCACATGGTTAACAGGACCTAATGTTTCTTGTCCTCGTTTCAGCTGCACTTGTAGCATCACTTTCTGAAGTCCGTATTTCTCTCTCTCTCCCTTTGTTTGTCTCTTTGTGTAGATAGGGGCTGTGCCTTGTGTGCACCTATGCATGCATGCATATGTGGTAACGATTTCGGACCCTTCTGTCCGCCATTCTCTAGGCAGCGAGGACGTAGCCTTTTCAGTTTTTCTCCCACCATCCAGGTGTCATCCTCTCTGCAGTCGTTCGTACACGACTGAGTTCTACAGATCCTGCGCGCCCGTTTAGTTTTGCAGGGACAAAGGTGACTTGTGTATGTCCAGAGAGATAGTAACGAAGGAGGAGCGAGACCGCAATGTCTCCTCTCGTACTCGACTTCGCACATACAGGCATATCTGGATAGCGTTCAACGCATATCTCTGCTATAATCGTCATCCCCTTAGTTGTCAATGGGCACCTGCTGTCAACGTGTGTGTGCCTGCTATCATCTCTGTTATGATTTCCGCCCGCGTCATCATCTCGATCCACACTGTCGGGGGGACCTCGAGATAGTACTCACTGCTTACGAGCGGTGAAGGGAGAGTCCGTATGGCGCTCCTTGAACAAGGGTAGGTGTCTGGTGTGTTTCTCCTTGTGTGTGTGGGTGACTCAGCAGCCAGTTAAGATACCGGTGTGTATGGTTGCCTTTCTGACCAGTTCGCTAGGGTGATATGATGGGGGTGGGACGGAACTTGTCTTGCACGTGTCACTGTGTCCACTTTTCTCTCACTCCCGTCTCTTTCTCCCTGGCTGTTCATGCTCCCCGGGAGTGATGCTCCTCACCGGCTTGTGGGGGGGGGGGACTTCTTACCTTCTGAGAACTTCCTCCCGTTTTGAGGGCCGAGAAGGGCAGGCTGATCAAGCCTTCGATTCTACCCGGTCTCGCTTCTTCGATTTCTCGATGCGCCGTGATGCGGCGCAGTCCCACGATCTTGGGGTATATCTACCGGCGCGCTACTTGGCTGTCGTCCCGTTCCCGTTTCCAGTGGATCACCATCTTCGTCATTCCCATCTCTGGGATACTGTTTTGCCTTCCACGTCCACTGCATTTCTGGCGGCTCCTTACCGCGGCGTCCACAGTAGAAACCTCCGATCATGATGGTCTGGAGGATAGGCGCAGGTCCCTCTTAATGAGTAACTTTCAAAGGGTCTTTCGTACGTGCATAATTTTCGAGTCTTCTGCTTTTCCGACCACTTTTGTGGATGAGCCTGACTTCTCTCTCGTTGCCTCTCTTGTTCTCTTCACCCCATTGAGTGTCTAGCGTCGTTCTTCACTTTCTTTTTTTTATGCGGAGGAGGGGATGCGTGGAGCGGTTCTCAGCTTCTTGCGGGTCTTCTTTTGTGTTTCGATTCCCACACGACATTTTGCCATCCCTCCATAGTCGTCCTACTGACTTTCTTTAGACATGTCCGAGCTTCGCGTGGAAGGTTTAAGAAGGAAGGTGTTTTCACATAGAAATCTCTTCCTGTCCGAGCGTTCTTGAATCTCGTTGCTCACAGGTATCCATCGTCTTTCACTCTCTTTCTTTTCCGTCGTCCAAGCTTTTTTTCTTTATCGTCTTTCGTTCTTTTCTCACATACGGTACTTCTCTTTATTCTATTCAGGCGCAGGGGATAGTCGATCTGCGCTTTCAGCTAGGAAGATGAGATTTTAGTCTTCCGTATTATTTCCTCTCTTGTCTGTTCGTCGTCTATACGGTGCTTATCCCCGTACTGACATCCATTCCCCCTGCAAGAGGTAACCACCCGATGTGGTCGTCACATGAGGAGGGTTACTTCAGCTTATCTCTCCTCGTCTTCCGTCTGTTCGTTGGAATCCTCTCGCCATAGAAGCTAACACACTGCAGGTGGTATGTGAGAGCGAAGTCTCTCGGCTGTTTTTCTTCTTTGGGAAGAGGGATCTGAGAAGGATCGACAGAGAGAATGAAACTCTTTCGGTCAGAGAGAGACAAACATTCTTGATTTTGACCAGTCACGAGGGAGTTCAGAACCCTATGCGTGTCCCACACGGTTCCTGAGAAAGGAGACGGTCCTCTTCTGTGTGGCAGTACTGCCCCATCCAGCTCTACTCACTAGAGAGATAAGAAAGGGAAGAAGAGGAGCGCGCCCTTTGGTGTTGCAGAAGATCTGTTGTTGTCATCATGCTCGGACGAGCAGTAGGAGGCTGGTAGTCTGATGTTTCTTATGGGACTAAGGAGTTATGCGTGGTTTCTTAGACATGTTGAGTTATGAATGGAGGACGTTCTTCTTTCCAAACAGAAGAGAGTCGAAGGAGGAGGAGAGAGAGGAGAGGTTTATCGTGGGGCACTGAAATGTGTGGATTGCAGGACATGAACGGGTTCTCAGGAAGGGGGAGATGATGGTTGTGTGCGGTGGCGTGCGTAGTACGTGATCTTTTCGCTTCACATGTAAACATTTTAGTTTTCACAAGAGAAAAGCACCACCCGATTCTCCTTCCTTCAGGATGGGTATCCCATTCCTGTTGAAACCTTTTGCTTGTTAAACCACTCTTAGGTTTCCTAGGGTATGCTTTACTACTCTTACTAGTACTGCTATAACAATACATGCGTGGCGGCTGTCTAAGCATCTGCCTCCGCCTCTATATGCCTATGTGTCGTAATATCAACGTCTTTTCATTCTCTCATCCGGTATTCATTTCCATCCTTATTCTTCTCAACCCATTCCGTCTCTCATTGCGCTAAGCAATGAACTCGTCTTGACGGATTCATATCAAATCTCCAAGCGGGATAAGAAGACAGAGAGCTTCTGAGTGACTACCGCCTTGGGGGAAGACGGTACTCTCAAGACTCCTTCGTCTTCTGCTACCCCAGCATGATGCAGAAGCTAACCTTCAGGTCAAGGCGGAACCGCTCCGCTGTCCGACAGGGGGTGACAGATCTCGAGCATGTTGAATCTCTTGAGGTCAAGCATGGAGATCGAACAAATGTTGATGGTAAGACAAGACGGAGAAGTAGTTGAATCGGCCTGTTCGCACTTTTTCCTTTCTCAAAAGTGTTCTTTACGATGGTGTCATATTCACATACATGACAAACAAGAGGTTGATATACCAACACTATAGACAACTATCCTGAGCGAAGACACAGGCATGTGTTTCGTGGATGTGTAAGTACATGTGTTGACGGGCGGCGTAGAGTTGACATCTCTCTTTCTTCTTTCTTGCATGCTTGAAGACATTCAATTTCATGCGTTGTCGCACCCTTGACTACTGTTGCTAGTAGAGTGGAAAGTCGACAAACCGTGTTAGACAGAAAGCCGAGGTAAAGCACCTTCGCCAGAATCGATGGTGAGTCGCTCGATGCCAGAGGGGGAGACTTCATGGCTGACCGCGTGTTTGCCAGTGGACGGGATAAGGTGCATATCGCGCAGTTGGTGTGGCCTGTTGTATGCTCGCCACGGTCTGTCCAGTTGCTCAGGTGCACGCGTGTCTACCAGGGTCTTGGCGTGTCGATGCTTAGAACTGGAATGCACGGTGTACGGCGGACGTCTAGGCTGTGATAGACAAACTTTCTTTTCTGTTTAGAGCTCGTTGGGAAGATGACCATGCCCTGTGCTCTCTGTGTCTTTTCTTTTATAGAGCAGGATGATGCTCTCCTGGGTCGAGACATGTCAGCATCTCCGTTCTTCCATGCAGACTATGCGAATGAAGTTCGGAGGCAGGTATATAATGAGTCTTTGATATACAGAACGACCCCTTTGTATTTTAGTAAGGTGAGTGGACATGATGGTGAAGTTCGAGTAGATAGATGGCGGCGAGACTTTGGAGCGTTTTCGCCCCGCACTGGTTGATTTAGATTCTTCACGCGTCTTGCGATTCTCTCCACTGTGCGTAGTCAGTAGGCGCTTTGTAATGTACAGGTGGTGTAAATGAACGGGTCCACATGGGTCTCTTCATCTCTCTATCTATAGTGAGATGTGGAAAGGTACATGAAGATGAATGTAGAGAGACGGTTGCATATAAGGAAGGTGGCCTCCAATCGTATACACATCCCTTTTCTTCCGCGAGAGAGCTCTCCTCATGTGAGCTAGAATGCGAGGGGTGTAGGTCACGGGTGCGTATGTATATGTTTGCACTTAGGTAGATATATCGATATATGTATATACGTGCTCGCGTTTACGAAGTTTCTCTTGAGAAGGCGATCGTGAACTGGTTCGGTCCAGCTCACCGAGTGTGCTCACGATTGCCCTCTCAGTAGGCGGTCGTTGGTCCTGCAAGGGTGCTCATGTTTGTATGTACCTGAGCATGGGTGTGTAGCGCGTGGTCCAGGGAGATATGTGAAGAATGGTAGACAGACAGCAGCACATTTCGGATAGCCTATCTATCTCTCTACCGTCTACGGGCTACTTTTTCAAGTGGACGGATGCACTCAGGTTCAGGTAGGACCAGGGAGGTATGTAGACGTATATGGACATTTGTAGACAGATGAAGAAGGGGAGTCAATTACAATGAGTAGGCACACAGAGGTGTATCTAGCTTCTCGACCGAGAAAGTCGATTGAGGAGAAGGCAAAGATCTTTCATGGGATTACGCTGAGATATCGACTCTCTTCCGTGTCCCCGTCCAAGTAACGATTTCTCTTCTATGGCGATTTCCTCTCATGGGGCCCTCATAGTCTTCAGTTTCTTGGAGTCCTTTTACTATGTTCTTCAGTCTTTCCACGCCAATGCCCTCGGTCATACCTGGTCCATATGGCTGAATTCACTCTGGTAGCAGGATCCAAGTTCTCTTGTTTTTCTCCTGTGTTGTCTGTACACTTCAGGTTGCATTTGAGCAGCGGATCGACGAGCACCGTTTGCTTCACGCGCATCTTCAGGCTCTGGAGAGATCAGAGCAGAATGGGCCTTTGCTTATGTCTGATGAGGTGATGTTTTCTGACGTCCTTTGGAGTCATCTCGATAATAATACAACAGCCATAGGTGGGCCTGGGAATCCTTCTTTGACGGCAGCAGGCTCAGCAGCACGGCGTATGTACACCGCACCCCGGTCAACGTCCATGGGTCAGGCAGGACCCCCCCCACCGTTGCTTCAGCCTATGACTTCCAATGCCCGTATTATCTCACGTTATCTTTCCATGCCAAATCAGTTATCGAGATTCATAGGTGGGAGATTCTCTGGTGTCCCGGCTTATGGAGGCGTAGGAGGAGAATCCACAGGAAGACGGTCTCAGCGTTCCTCAGAGGTTGAGCAAGGAGCGTCGGATTCTGTAGATGACGGTAGTGGTTCAGCACAAGAGGCAGAACCACCTGATGGAGGGGGCCAGGGTGGGGGGAGTAGTACGATTAGTGGTGTACCTAAAGGAGGGAGAGGTGACGAGCGTAGCGGAGGGTGCTGGGCTGGAGACAAGAGATTTCTTCGGAGAGAACGGGGGGGGGGACATGCTGTAGAACGAAGACCTACGTTGTCATCGGCTACCCGTGCTGCTGACCAGGCATCACAGCTTCAGGGAGGCAGCAGCAGCAGTGGAGCAGGAGGGACTGTTCAAGGTGGAACGAATGGGCCGGTTCGAGCTTACCTTTCACGTTTAAGATCATCCTTTGATACCTGGGGAGCAGGGGGACTGACAGGCGTTGGAGAAAGTCAACGGAGTGGTACGGGGGAAATTATAAGTGACGTAGGAGGACAACCGCATGTTCTCAATTGGACAGAATGGCTAGGACACCAACGAGCTCGAGGATGGTATAGTAGTGAGGCCCTGTATTTCATGACAGCTCTAGGGGCTGTTATGGGTGCCGGAAACTTCACGTCCTTCTGGAGTCAGTTACAGATCTGGGAGGGAATGCTATTCATATTGCCTTATTGTTTCAACTTCTTGACGATAGGACTCCCTACGATGCAAACTGAGGTACGTCTCATTCTTTTTCGCCTTATCTCCTAGGACATAACCTTCGTCAGCACGCATACACAAGTAAGATAGTGTACATACAGACGACAGAAGGTGTGGAGACTGGGACGCCGGCGTTGAATGGATGTATGAATCTGCATGTATGTATGCCCCCCCGTGATTAGCGTAGTGTTTAGCTGGGACGGATGATGCTGGTTGAAGAAGATGCTTGTTTTGTGTGTCCGTTTTCTCTGCATGCCCAGGGTTCTGGCTTGACGAACTGAGTGAGTGCTCATGTGAAAGAATGGTCTCCCTTTTTGTTTACAAGAGGCGGTCAAGTTTCTTATTTCGTCGATATGCGTGCGTAACCCTCGAGGTGAAGCGAATTCCTTGCAGTTTAGAGCCATCGGTAGAGGGCGTGTACGACTGACATCCTAGTGAAGCAGAGGAGACTCTTGGACCGTATACGCTTTCATTCCCTCAGGTACATATGCATTGCGTACCTTTGTTATACCTACTGAAATACATGCGCGTACATACACATAGAGCTATCCCCCGTCTGTGTTAGACAAGTGTACAACGTTATCATATTTGCCTCTCTTGCCGGTTTCCCAGCTTAACTGCGTCCTTCCTCTCGTTCTTATTTCCTCATTTCCTTTCTCCGTTTTCTCCCTCTCTTCTCCCGTCACCGCCGTCTCTGGTGTATACATAACCTATGGTAGATCGGTACCTGTTCCTGGCAAGAAGGGGTACGGACTAGAAGCGAGGGCATTGAGTCTATGTTCATTCCTGCTGCTTTGCCCGATGTTTTGCGTACATGCCTATTTGTACGTACACACGGTGGTTGCTTGTTCGTCTCAATCTCGGATGTTTGTAGGTGTTGCTAGGCAATCTCTTTCGTGGGGCACCTGTCAAGTGCTTTACGCAGATAAGTCATTGGCTTGTAGGTGCGGGAGTTCTGACTATCTTTAGCAATCTGCTTCGAGTATCGTTAAAAGCAGGTAAGAAGTTTTTCTTTTTTCCCTGGTGTTCTTCCTCTTCTTGCTTCTTTCTCGTTGTCACCTCTCTTCCTCTTTTTCATGAACAAGTAGGGAGTGGTAATCCCTCTTTCTAGATCATCCTGTTCATCTCGATTCTTCTTTACACGCGACTGTTTTTCCCCTCCTCCTGAGAGGACTGTTGAGAGTCCCATGAAGAAAGGAAGACATAGAGAGGAGAGGGATACAGGCGTTACACTAACGATTCTCCCTATGTGAGTACCAGCTAAGCGTTGCAGTGTCATCGCCGGTCTCTCTGGCCGACGACTGTTCATCTCAGTGTCTCCGTCAATTCATATACATATATATATATATATATAGTGGTGTGTTTGTACGTGTCGTGCACTGAATGTGCGCATGTCGTTTGATACTTGCTTTTGCGTGTCTTTCTTTGCTTGAAGTCTGGACAGCATTGCATGCCCATGAACGAGTGCCCCCATACGAGTAGTACCAGCTTCATCACGATTTGCGCACAGACAGGCTTTTCAGACACCTCGCTTCTCCCTCCCGTGGAGATGCCATGTATTCTTGAGCTACAAAGAAGATCACCTTGCCACGAAGGCGGGGCTCCGAAACACACCTGCCCTGCGTGCTCACGTCAGCTGTGCAGAGGAAGATAGAAAGGAAAACAGGAGGGGTCTCTGTAATACCTCCTGCGGAATGTCGAGGGCCGTTTACATGTCGATACGAGAGATGTCATACTACTGCGATGCAGCATGAAATATTCATCTGTATGTAGACAGGTGTATTTTCTCGGCAAACGCATGCATGCGGAGAGTTTATTTTCTTATTTTCGCTAAATAGCTATTTCTCTTCGATCTATCTATCTTTCTAAGTGATTAATGAGAGGCAGGAGGAAGGTGGAGATAGATATTTTCTCACCCATTAGTGATGGGGATGTAGGAAATGTTTCCGGATGCTCTTATGTAGATGTTTTGTTTGTACCTGAATTGCGGCGCCTCTCTCTTTCTCGGTCTCCTTCTGTAGCTCAGAGCTGTCATCTCTTGATCTATTTTCTTTCAAGTTGGAAGTTACCTCATCCATGGCAAGTCACCGAAGACGATCAGCAGCTCTGTCGATCTATGCTGGAACAAGATACCTGCGAAAAAGTAGGAGTCTCGACCCTCTGTCACTGGTTACCTGGACAGAAGTTATGTCTGGCATCTCCTACTGGGAAGGTAAGAACAAAACTACCAAAGAAGGGTGGGGGGTGTTTCTCTTCCGTTGGCGCGGGAGTGCTTATAGCGACACACGTTTGAGCGAGTTTTCCTCTACATCGACATCATACAAAGGCGTTCAAAGCGCGTTGTGGGTCGGCTTGGTTCTCATCCCACCCGTTTCCTTCCTGTTCTCCTCTCTTGTACCTCTCCCCTCCCTTCCCCCCCCCCCC
>NW_027154544.1:0-1839 GCF_002600585.1 Cystoisospora suis
GCTTTGGCGGGCATATCAGACAGGCGTGGGCACCCCCAGCACGACCCGGAACAATCGCGGAACGCGATTCCCTTCCAAACTCGTCTCGCTCAGTAGCGTGGTGGGGTACTCGGAGAAGCTCAGTAATTCTCCGGGGAACAGTGACAGTCTCGGTCTGTCTGCGGGGACAGTCACTACTATCACTCCTTGTATTAGCTTACCTTTTCGGTCTGCCCAGCCGGTCACTGGCGCCAAACGAGGCGGCTCAGAAGGGTCTCGTCTGTTTCTGCCTCCCCATTCCACTGGTCTTTAAGTAGTTCAACAGAGTATTGCTAACCAGTCTGTAACGTCTGCGCCGCTCCGTTGGGGCGTTCCAGCGAGTCAGAACGGATCTCGGCAGCACACTAGCGTATCCACTGTCACGTCACTTCGGTCCTATCAGCTTTGGAACAGACTCAACTCGACGAACACGGTCCCGGAGCACGCTCACACAAAACACCATCTGACGGGCCCGTCCCGCTTTCCTCCAAATGTTAGTCACAACGGAGAGTTTTTTTGTTGGGAGCCGGTCCGCTGGCTTTCTCACTATCGCCCTCTTCCGCTCCTGCGCCTCTAGTCCTGTCTCTCCCGAGACGAAAGAACAGAACAGATCCAGCATGACAGAAGTGTTACTTCGACTGCTCATGAAACCGTGACTGAGGATTGCGAAAACCCACCGTCGAGCCTCGACGGAGGAATAAGTCTCTTTTGACTCAAGTGTGCAACAAGCTTAAAACTCGCTCCGGCTTACAGAAGAAATGCGCTCAAAGTGTCATAAAGAGAATCGGCTGAACAACGTCCACGAGGTCACTCTTCCAACCGGAGCGGGGCAGTCGCACAACGCCGACGTGTGGAGGCTCGCTACATTTGTTTCTGCATCACCGGAGGGAGCACGTGATTGTTTGTCGGTCTGCTCATATTGTACCCACGAGAGCGAATGGGTAAGACCCTTTGAGGAGGAATGACAGAACTCTCTCACTTCCTGACCGACGCCACACGGCGTCCGTAGTTGCGATGAAAGCTTGTGAGTTTTTAGGAGCAATGATGTCACTCCGATGAGCCGTTAACATTATGAAGGGGCGTGCTTTTCTCGGCATGCACAACTCGCCCGGCGGCAAACGGCGTGACTCTTGGACAGCGGGGGCAAGATGTAGTGCCCGGGGCGCGGGCAGCATCCCGATCGCACAGCGCCACGAAGCCAGTGGAGTACCCGTCTGGCGACGAAGTGGCTGTTCTCTCCTGTTCTTTTCTCGTGGATTGCGTCTAGGGAAAAACGAGGATTCTCTCTTTCTCTCTGTAGGGCCCCACGGTTCTCGCAGCCACGCTCAACGCACTTTCCAGCGTGCACAGCATGAGAGCGCAGCTCAGCAGCACACTTCACTACTTGCGTGTGACCGCTCTTCCTTCAATTTGCTGACACCCGCCTACTAAACCGTCCTACTTTGGTCAGGTGGTAGCTACAATGGAGAAGCCTCTTGTACGTAGGAGGATTACCGCCCTTCTCACTGTTGCCCTCTTCTGCCTCTCCGCTTCCAACTACAGTCTCGTTCGAGGTGCGAAACCAGATCCACCACCAATAGACGGGAGTGCCGTCTCACCTGCACCACGAGCGGAGGCTCAGATACGCACGGATTCTCATCTAGCCCTCCAGCTGGAAGGCGACAAAGAAAAAGTCTTCAGTTCAAGTGCGCGCCAGGTTTGAAACTTCACCTTGTTGAAAAAGAAGAGGTGCTCCTCAAAACACCTACCCAAGAACAACTGGAGAAAGTCTACGTCTTCACCCCCACCCCTGCAGCCAAACCAGAGACTCCCGACTCTCCC
>NW_027154544.1:2270-3930 GCF_002600585.1 Cystoisospora suis
GGTAGACAGGCTGGAGACCTGGGTCTCATTCCCCGACGAGTGTACACATGCGGCTAGCTCGTGCATGCCAACTAAGGCAGAAACCGCGTCCCTACAGAAAGTGGGAGTTTGCCCTACTATTGAGATTACTGTTAGACTGCTAGTGAAAAGAAAGGAGATACTTCTGCCCAGCATCACGGCCTTTGACGACTGGCTGGAATGCCAGGCGAAAGGTCGCCCTGGGGCCGAGGTTTGTCGCCGTGTTTGTGGTTCCTTGTTAGGAGGTTGCGCTTCCGCCGTGCCGTTTTTAGTCCGAGGAGTCTCCGCGTAGGACGGCGCCTACTACCACGGCCATCATAGCAAACTGTACCTGTAGACGGCAGTACTTAGCAAACATCATTCTGTCCTTCTGGCCGGCATCGGGTCGGTTCACCCAAAGTATCGCACATGCTGTCAGAAACGCGGGACCGTTGTCAACCCGACCGCACTGACGCACTAGACTAAGCTAGTGTTCTGAGGCAGGGTACTGAGTGGGGCTGCGGTACACTTAGCGCAAGATCCCTTCGAAGCATCGTGCCCAAGGCTCCGGAAAGAGACTCCCTCTGTTTCTTCAGCAGGATCTCTGGGATATGGAGGGGAGTTTGTTGCGCCCTGCAACTGTATGCAACCGCAGCTTCAGTGGGGGTGAAACAGAAATTGCTTCACCTCTACCGCGCCGTAGCTGAAAATAGATTCAGCAACCAAGCTTTGTTGTTCTACAACGAATACCCACTCTGTTGGCGGCGTGGGCGTCATGCAACCCGGATGTGAAGACTCTCCGACGGCCACTTATTCATCGCCGCGACATAAGGACGTTCTGCAGGTGCACTCAAATAGACAACCGACTGGGAGGTGCGCGCCGCATCAAGACTGTTCTTCAAGAAAGAATGACTGGGTGCTTCACCTGTACTTTCCTTGAAACGGACAACGTCGGCAGCCGACCGCTAGAGCGTATCACCTACACTGTCTCCCTTCAAAAGAAAAGCGTTGAACCGACCTCAAAAGCTACAGTTGCCGCAGGAGCGGAGAACCCGCCGGTCAGCACGCACCCTCAGAACGACGGCTGGCACACCTATCGAGTGGATGGAGCTTGTGGCCCAATCTGGCGCCGATACCCCAAATGACGGAATTGCCTAAAGGCAGGGAAAACAGAGGCAGTTGCTGTTCCGTAGGGGCGTCGCCTGCTGTAAACGTTCCAAATAGCGGGGCTTCTTCGCCGAAACGTTCCCGCTCTTGGCTTGCCGCCACCGAATCCACGCCAAACTGCCAAAAAATACTGTTTCTTTCTCGAAGTGCAGCAAACAGTAAACTCTGAATCTTCAGACTTTGTTGTACCGGTTGCTATCAACACCTCGCGACTGTTATGCTCGTACTTTCACTCGTACGTCCGGCAGTCCGGTCGACTTCCCCAATGTATGCCACGAAGTGATCCGGCTGCGCGTCGGCGCCATGTAGTCTCACCGGGAGAGAGAGAAGAACAAGAGAAAGAAGAAGAGGTGGTGGTGAAGCATGGATGAGTCTGTTGCTGACTACGAAGTACACGAGGAGGTAGTGGCATCGTCAACAAAAGAAAAAGAGAGAAAAACAGGTGGAGAATCCACTCAAGAGAGGAGGAAAGAAAGACAGATGGAGAATTCACTCA
>NW_027154544.1:4069-4279 GCF_002600585.1 Cystoisospora suis
TTGCAATCATAATCGTTACAGCATAGAAAAATGCACGAGTATCTACTTCTAATCCTACTGTCATCATATGCTGTGCCCAAATCAATCATACTAATGCCCAAGGCATTGAAACTAACCCACTGTACAACCTTGAAACACACTTCCCTTCTCGCCGTAAGTATATTTATAGATAGTTTTACCACTTATGTTCCTGTAAATAACTCTGGTTTA
>NW_027154544.1:4303-8852 GCF_002600585.1 Cystoisospora suis
GGCTTGATACGACGACACTTAAATACAGACAATAGAGTGGTCATGAGTATAACAATCAAGGCTCACTGAAAGCGTCACAGGGCCCTTTTCTTGGTGCTTCAGCGGGATCTCCCGAATGTTGACACGAGTTTCGGGTGCCCTACAACTCTGGGCAACCAGAGCTTCTGCAGGACGGCATAGAAACTGCTTGGACCCTGTACCGCACACCCGATGTAGGCCCACTCTGGTGGTGGCGTTGGCGTCTGACAAACCGATGTGCGACGTCCACCCCCTTATTCGGCAAAGTGTGTCAAATTCTAGCTCTTCCCACGTAGTATACCTCTAGCAGAGGGTGCACAGCCGTGTACGGCTCCTCGAGAAAGAATGAGCAGGGTGCCTCACTTCCTCGGGAAGTCTCCAGGGCGTCGAATACTGCGATAATAGCTTGGTACTTCAGTAAAAACGCCCGCGTCCGCCGGTAAACCTCAAGCGGGTGATACGAGTTTCTTTTAATAGAATGCAGAAACTCTGGAGCACCGAACTGCCTAGTTCTCAGACAGGGGCACACCGTGTTGTCTTGGGAGCTGGAAATCTCTGAATACCGCACACTGGCGTGAACCAAGATATATTTATCTGGCAACAATTTGCCCGTTCTCTTTTCTTCCTCTTCCCAAGCGCGTTTAGTGAGGAGTGAGCGTTCTGCCGTTGCTCTCGACAGGGGCCCCACGGTTCTCGCGCTCACCCGGAGTGCCCCTCCAAGACGTGAAAGCGGGTCTCGACAGCAACCGTGCAGCACTTCTGTGATCTCCTTTCTCCTCAACTCAGTGTCACCAACATACGAAAGTAGCTTATTTCACTGCGGGTGTAACAAAATGGAGATAATCCGAGTTGGTCGCCGAGTAGAGGCCCTTGTGACTGTCGCTCTTTTCTGCCTTTCCGCTTCAACGCACCGTCTGGTCCGGGGTGACAGTGCAAAAGGAATGGGGGTGGATGACCCAACAGTTCAGGGTGACCGGACTCAAGAGTGCGACGCGTCGCCGTTGAAGCTCGAACTTGCCGGTGACAAAGGAGTTTTCCAGTTCAAATGCAAGACAGATCTAAAGCTTTACCCGGTTGAAAAATCAGATGTGCCCCTGAAGGCCCTTAGCCCGGCCCAGCTGACTAAAGTCTACGTGTTCACTCCCACAGACGGATCAGAGCCGACGTGCAACAGCAGTGAGACAACTCTCCAACAACTTGTTCCTGGCTCCGCACTCGAGCTGGTCGGCGACAAGCAAGAAAAAAGAGCGGCTCAACAGGAAGCGCTTCCCGTGTCTGAGTTCAAGCTCACTCTCGTCGCGCCCACAAACACGGACCAGCACTTCTGCTACGTCTGTACTTCCACTGAGGCAAAAAACCTTGGAGTGAAAAAAGGGTGTACCATATATGTAACGGCTCCCAAAAAAGCGGAGCAAAGTCCTCCGCCAAAGCCAGAGCCTCCGACGGATGAGCAGGGAGATCACCATGAATCAGGCTCTTTTCCGCCGTCAGTATCCGGCTGGCTGATATTCAGTGCAGCAGCCTGTGCTGCTGGGCTGGTTAACCAGCTCTAGAACAACGTTTTAGTTTCTCTGCAATCTCATGTTCGCTTACCTCCTTTGTTGGTGGTGTTCCCGACCTCATTTCGTAGTACGGAAGAATGACTGAAGACCCGGGACGCTTTAATTGCCGCCCCGCCACGGGTGTACGTGCTAGCTTAGGCGCTCGAAGCAAGGCAGAACCAGCATTTCTGCGAGAAAACCAGACTCGGACTGTTACAGTGCTAGTGAACGGACGAAGCGTCTCTTGACGGCCGCGGACTCTCGCAGCTGGTGGTACGTGGAGGCGGCAGGCGAAGCGGAGGCAGTAGTGATGTTGGTATAAACCGAGACTTGTCTCGGTTTTTCGTGACGTCGTGATTTGTCGGGAGAGTTTGCCCCTTCCTTTGCATCAAAGGGGAGCGAGCACCTCGAACTCTCACAGAACGGCCCGAAGCACCCGGCCGTCAACCTGGGTTCACAACCAGTAACATGGGTTCACAATGATTGCGGGCTCGCAGACAACAGGAAGGAAGAAAAAACAGTTTCCCCTTTTTCAGCAGATGTCACTTCGTCCGCCTTTCTGGCGAAGGCCTACCGGACGGCTGAAGAGGAGGGACCCCGTCCATCGTGTGAGCGCAGTCAGGCGTTGTCGTAGGTCGGTTATGACACGTGACCCTAGGGACGCCGCGTCCCTAGTCTGGTCTACCAGAGGCGACAGCAATTGTACCAGAGCCAGTACGACAAACTGTCCGGAAATCGCTTCGAAGAAGCATAGAAGCGGGTGACGATTGGTATAAACAGTTCATCATGCTCTTCGTCGCACTCCGGATTGCCGCCTTTCCTCAAGATGCGGGCGCCAAATAGCACTTCGTTGGAGACTTGCTGGGCCATTGAGCTTGGGCACGAGAAGTAGGCGGCTCATAGGCAGCACTGCAACACATAGCGTGCCAACGAGAGAAGACGCATCGCCGGAGTTCCCCATCCTGTCGAAGTCTAAAAGAGTTGGGTTGTAACGGCCGGTACCAAAACGTAGGCCCGTGCGCGGAGGCGCATCGTCGGCGCTACATAGGTCGTCTACTGCACTTGCCTGCAGAGATCCTCGATCTGCCTGGCCAAATGTCAGTTGGGTTATAGTGTGCCCAGGAATCACGTCAACACTACGAGAAAGGCAGCTTTCGCACACAGAGAAGCTCCTCACGGAAACAGGAGAGTGAATGAAGATGCTTATCACATGAGAACTAAAGACAGGCGTAGTGCGAGCGCCGAGCACGATCCGAAACCGCCGCGGAACTCGATTGCCGTCCAAATCAGTTCTGCTCAGTAGCATAGTGCCTTACTCAGAGAACCCCATAATTCTCCGGAGAACAGCCGCAGTCTTCGTCTCTCTGGCGCAGACAGTCACTACTATCATACTGGTGTTACTTATCTTTTCTTTCGAGGTGTCCAGCCGGGTACTGCCGCCTGACGTCTGCCACGTCAGAAGAGCCCACCTCTTCCTGCCTCCCCAGCGTATTGGGCTGCGAGCAGTTCAACAGAGTAAGGCTAAGCAGTCTATCATGTTGTCTACGCCGCTCCGTTGAGGCGTCTCAGCGGAGTCACAAGGGAGCTCGGCAGCACACTACTGCACCGTTCCTGGTATCCACTTTCGCGTCACTTCAATGAGACCAGCTGTCGGGACTGCCCTGCTTTCCTCCGAGCGCTAGTCACGACGAAAACTGTTTTTTATTGGTAGCCGGACAGCTGGCTTTCTCAGAAACGCCCTCTTACGCCCCTGCGCCTCCAGTACAGTCTCGCCCAAAACGAAAGCGCAGAACCAATCCAGCTTGACGGGAGAGTTGCTTCGACTGCTCAGGAAACCGTGACTGAGAAATGTGGAAGCCCGCCGTCGCGCCTCAGCCTCGACAATGGAAAAATGCTCCTTCGACCAACAAGCCTAAAACTCGCTGCGGCTTAGGGAAGAAATGCGCTCAAAGTGGCATAAAGAGAATCAGCCCGGTCAACGTCCGCGACTCACTCTTACAACCAGAGCGGGGCAGTCGGGCAACGCCGGCGTGCGGAGACTCGCTAGGTTTGTTCCGAGGCCAACAGTACGTGCACGCAACTGTCTTTACGTCTTCTCACATAGTGCCCACGAAAGCGAATGGGTAAGATCCTTTAAGGAGGGATAACCGGACTCTCTCGCTTCCTAAGCGACGCCCCGCGGCGTCAGTAGTTGCGATGATAGCTTCTGATTTCTCAAGGGCAATGCTGTCACCTGGATGAGCCGCTAACACGATGAAGGTCGGCTTGCTTTTCTCGGCATGCATAACTCGCCCGGCGGCAGACTGCGTGACTCTTGGACAGCGGGGGCAAGATGTAGTGCCCGGGGCGCGGGCAGCATCCCGATCGCACAGCGCCACGGAGCCAGTGGAGTACCCGTCTGGCGACGAAGTGGCTGTTCTCCCCTGTTCTTTTCTCGTGGATTGCGTCTAGGGAAAAGCGGGGATTCTCTCTTTCTCTCTGTAGGGCCCCACGGTTCTCGCAGACACGCTCAACGCTCTTCCCAGCGTGTACAGCGTGAGAGCACATTTCACCACTTGCGTGTGACCACTTTTCCTTCAATTTGATCAGACCAGCCTACGCAGCTGCCCTATTTTGCTCAGGTGAGGATTACAATGGAGAAGCCTCTTGTACGTAGGAGGATTACCACCCTTGTCACTGGTGCCCTCTTCTGCCTCTCCGCTTCCAACTACTGTCTCGTTCGAGGTGCGAAACCAGATCCACCACCAGTAGACGGGAGTGCCGTCTCACCTGCACCACAAGCGGCGGCTCAGACATGCACGGATTCTCCTCTAGAGCTCCAGCTGCAAGGAGATGAAGGAAGTTTCGAGTTCAAGTGCGGGCCAGGTTTGAAACTTCACCCTGTTGAAAAAGAAGAGGCGCTCCTCAAAACACCTACCCAAGAACAACTGGAGAAAGTCTACGTCTTCACCCCCACCCCTGCAGCCGAACCAGAGACTCCCGACTCTCCC
>NW_027154544.1:9275-26787 GCF_002600585.1 Cystoisospora suis
GGTAGACAGGCTGGAGACCTGGGCAGTTTCCCTCACGAGTGTACATGCGGCTAGCTCGTGAGTGCCAACTAAGGCAGAAACCGCGTCCCTACAGAAAGTGGGAGTTTGCCCTACTATCGAGATTACTGTTAGACTGCTAGTGAAAAGAAAGGAGATACTTCTGCCCAGCATCACGGCCTATGACGTCTGGCTGGAATGCCAGGCGAAAGGTCGCCCTGGGGCCGAGGTTTGTCGCCGTCTTCGTAATTCCTTCGTTCGAGGTTGCGCTTCCGCCGTGTTGTTTTTAGTCCGAGGGGTCTCCGCGTAGGACGGCGCCTACTACCGCGGCCATCATAGCTGTACGTCTAGACGGCAGTACTTAGCAAACATCATCCCGTCCTTCTGGCCAGCAGCGGGTCGGTTCACGCATAGCAGCACACATGCTATCCGAACCGGGGGACCATTGTCAACCCGTTAGCACTGACGCACTGAACTGAGCTGGTGGTCTGAGGGAGGGTACTGAGTCGAGCTGCGGTACACTCAGTGCAGTATCACTCCGAAGCATTGAGTAGAAGACTGCGGAGAAAAATTCTCTTTCTCTTTCTTCAGTAGGATCTCAGGGATATGGAAAGGATTTCTCTGCGCCCTGCAACTGTAGGCAACCTCAATTTCAGTGGGGCTGAAACAGAAGTTGCTTCACCCCTACCGCGCAGTAGCTGAAAATAGATTCAGCAAACAAGCTTCTACAACAGATACCAGCTCTGTATGTCATTCAAACGGGAGATGTAGACTCTCCGATGGCCAGTTTCCATCGCCGCGACAAGGACGTTCTCTAGGTGCACTCATGCAGACCACCGACCGGGAGGTGCGCGCCGTATCAGCACTGTTCTTCAAGAAAGAATGAGCTGGGTGCTTCACCTGTACTTTCCTTGAAAGGGACGTCGGCAGCCGACCGCCAGACACCTACAGTGTCTCCCTTCAAAAGAAAAGGGATGAACCGACCGCTAAAGCTAGAGCCGCCTTAGGAACGATACACCTGGTGAACCCGCCGGTCGATTGTGCTTGTTGCCGCGGCATCGCAGCGGCCGATTCCAAATGAAACAGCATGTGCGGGTGCATTGATGGTTTATCTGTAGAACAACTTCGTGTTCATTTGAAAACGGCGCTTGCTTGCTTCCTTCCCGATGATGTTCCCGACTTCACTGCGTAGCACACAAGAAAGCACAGAGTCCGGGGGCGCTTTCACTGACGGCTCACGCTGCATTGCGAGCCCGCGCCCTGGTGTGAGTGAATCAGCGCAGGAACCGCGTTTCATGGGAAAGGCGTTCACGCACTCTCAGAACGACTGCTGGCACACCTCGAGTGAATGGAGTCGCCCTAAGCCGGCGCCGGTACCCCAACTGGCGGAATTGTCAGACGGCGGCGGAAAGAGGCAGTTGCTGTTCCGTAGGGGCGTCGCCTGCTGTAAACGTTTCAAATACCGGAGAGCGCCGTTGCCGAAACGTTCTCCCTCTGAACTTCCCGCCACCGAATCCACGCCAAACTGCCAAAAATTACCGTTTCTTTCTCGAAGTGCAGCAAACAGTAAACTCTGAAACTTCAGGCTTCGTTGTACCGGTTGCTATCAACACGTCGCGACTCTTGTGCTCGCACTTCCACTCCTACGTCCGGCAGTCCGGTCGACTTTCGCACTGTATGCCACGAAGTGATCCGGCTCCCCGTCGGCGCCCTGTAGCCTCACCGGTATCAGCCCGAAACAGCGGGACGGCTCGGAGAGATGCACCAAAGGCGTCTCACCGTACGTATTGCAGTACGGGCCGAAGGCTACTTCACGATCCCATCCGGACTTCATGCACCACTCTGTCCTTACTCCACTTCTGTTTCTCCTGTCATCCTTCGCTCCTTCACAAAGGCTATCGCACACGGTTTCCTTAGTGACTACGTCGTCATATAGACGCATCATAGTGGGTTCCGGGAAGGAACCTGAGAAAGAAAAATCCTCTGCCGTTCAAGCTGGTCAGTTTGAAGTGAGCTCTGATCGGCTCCGCAGACGATCCTTATACTGGAGATGCACGACCTGTGATTTTGCCTCTCCTCGTTCAAAATTCACTTCGCTTGATGGCAAAGATAAAGTTGTCCTCACCACACATGACAGGCGGTAATAACGGATTGTGTTTCGGACTCACTTCACCGACAAACACACAACTGTGCTATTTCAAAGAAGCACTTCACTTTTTCCTGTTTCTGTATTTTGCCAGATGGTTGCTGAACTCACATGGGTGGCATCACTGACCCCCATCCTGAGTCACCTCCCCCACGACAGGCACGTAGAATGTACCCTTGTGTGTCTGAAAATCCGATATGCTGCCTTTTCGAGGTGCTCCTCCCCTTAACACTAGCCACCAGCCCCCCAGGAAAACTGTGTCATGATCACACAGGAAGTTCAAAGAACACTCCCTCAAATTCACTCCTCACACCCACCCTCACCTGATATCACTTCTTCCCTCTCTCCACCCGTCTTCCTCTTCCACAACTACTTGCATGAGTTCAAAGAAGAAAAAACTCGTCCGTCATCAGTGAGCCCCAGAGCATCATCGTGAACGCTATTGATTGGTTGCTCTATCAACAGACACCGATTATGGTGGACTTCTTCAAGGCTCTTCATCCTCGCTTCTTACCTGCCTGGCAGGAAACACGGGGTGGAATACGACACTTGATCAAATGCACACTTTTAAAACCAATCGCTGTATCATGCTGTGGCTTCTAACATAACGACGGAGGCTGAGACCGAAGGGGCGGAACTTGTCGGGAGAATCGACCCCTCATCTGCGCTTCTCCCTTCTCCGCTGAACGGAGGTGCAACTAGAACAACAGGCTCGCCACCTTCACCGAGAGTTTGTGTGTGTTGTGAGGGCATCACCATCATAGAGGAGGTCCCGAGAACAACTGAGGGCAGCCCACTGACACTGTCATGACCTGGCGCCATAGATCCTAGCCCGTCGATCGTCATGATCTCCTTTACTTCCTGCTTTCCCACCAGAGGTTCGGGGGCTGACTTGTTCACAGGTGCCAGCTTCATTCCGGTGTTGACCACGCCTTCACTGACACCAGGAACTTTATCATAACCTAGTTTGTCGACACTGCTTCCAGAGAACCGGAAGGGTGCATCCCTATCCTCCTCTTCTTCGTCTTCCACATCAACAATGCTAATCAAGAGATCTCCTCTCCTCTCTTCTCTCTCTGGAATGCAAGCGTACACTTCGTTCTCATCCTTTTCATCCATCACCGCTGCGAATTGTACGTGTTCCAGAGGTGGCCCTAGTTCAACGGAACTAGGGAAAGTTGTAGGCTCCCCGGCGGCGTTTTCTTTCTTCAGCGCTAAGAAATGAGACGGCACCGGCACCTCCACGTACCGAGGTACATAAATAGGTACATGCACATCATAGTACTTCGGCTTGATACGAGGCATCCGGTAATTCTGTACCATTCAAAAGCACATCAAAAGAACAAACCGATGCTCGCATCACACTGTCGAGCTGGAGACGGTATAGAAGAGGACACTTGTTCCAGCCGTCTAAACGGACTTCTGTATTAATTCGGCCAGTACCTTGACGTCAACTAAATGTATACGGAGATTGAGAGCCATCAGCTAGCCTCTCAGAACCAGTCCCACTGCTAAATTACCTTTCATATGCAAACTGACTACTCTAAAACACACTAGAACAGAACCCTTCATCCTTCTAAGGCACTCTGTAGAACACCCCATACTATGAAGACACAAAGGGTCTCCAACCCAACTACACTGCTCCAGTTGTCTCAGGACATTCAGCAGCCCTAAACCGGTCGCGCTCTTTTTCTCCTCTGTCCGCCGTGTGTACTGTCTGGTGCCCACGGCCTTACTTCACAAACGCACACATACTGTAGTAGCGATGCGGACTAAACCACTCGTTTGACGTGAGCGACAAAATCGAGCGGCGCGCTGCCTCTGTATGTAAGGGGAACTGCTTAAACGCGTAGCAGGAGTATCGTATTCATGGCTCTACGTGAGAGCACCACTGATCGCCAGCAGTTACGCGCGCTAAGTACTTACATGCGTCGTGCGAACCTCTACAGGCTTGGGAATATTCCGGTCGACAATTTGCTGGACTGGGACTTGACGCGGCATGATGATCGGCAGCTCATAAGGCGCTGGGACTTCAACATGCTTATCCACGTACTGAAAGTGGATCTCAGGCACCTCGACGCTGTTCATTTGACGGACCTAAATCGACACAGTCACAGAGTCAAAGCAACATGCAGACAGGGAGTCATACTTCCTTTTCCATTACCATCTAGTTTCGGCGCAATACTGACACTACTGCTATTGTTCATAACGATCTCTCCACTCCTGTATGCTTCTCCCGGCAACAGAACGTCCTGCGTGCACGTCTTCTGTCGGAAGGGCCCACACCCGCCGCAGTGGACAGACTTCCTCGCAGTGAAAATGAAAGACAAGAATGTGGATACTGTAAGCACGCAAGATACCTAAGAGACTCCCGATAATGAATCTCAATGTACTCTCGTACCATCCAAAGGGAAGTCTTACCTCTCTGTATTCGTGTCCCGAGAGTGTGTTTTGCCGTACGGGGACTTCATCACCCACACCTACCACACCCTGCGTGGGCGCTGTCACTGATGCCATCTGAACAGACCGTTAGAGATGAGAATACACAAGGACACGGACAATTAAAGAAGGGGGATGTTAGTCCCCTTTTCCAAACGAGTACTTCCTTTGCTGTTTCCTTTGTCTTATCTCCCAGCCCCAAACACACTTGGCGAGGCAGCAGCGCGACGGAACGGATCTGGCGGTTTGGCCACGGCTACATTGGTATACGTCTAGCCTCTCTGCAGGCAATCACATTACAAGTATGTCGTGGAAGAAAGAAAAAAGAGAGCCGAGAGATAATATCACTCAGCCCCAGACCACGGCGCCAACGCTTGCAGGCGCCTGGGAGAAGCCGCAGACTGGCCTCTCTCGGAAGCCCGTTTCTGATGAGCGGGGCGGAGTGTGCTGCCCTTTTATTTGACAAAAGTACGCTGCAGAACAACTGCGCGTGCAAATGAACTAAATTCGTGACCCAAGAAACGAACTTCTTTCATGTCTTACTGAGACAAAGAGAGACACCGCAGGATTAAACATACATTCTTTCCCCACGGTTGCTTACCCGTTCGACTACCGCGGCGCCGCCCGAAGGCGTGCCGGTCTGTTCCGCCTGGGTTACTTCGGTACTCATGGTGAAGGTCAGATCGGACAGGGGACACACGAAAACAGGCACCCACAAAAAGGCAAGAAGACATAAAAAGCCACAAAGGAAATCCACTACCTCACCTCGGTGGGAGCTGCTCGGAAAGGCGGGTGATGACGGTGATGATGACGGTGGTTATCCGATCGGCCGCTTGTACGGCAGTCTCTCTCCTCCTCCTGCCATGCGGTCCTCCACACCCGCCCAACCAACCAACTACGCAAGTCATACGTCTCCGATTACTTACACGCTGAGAGAGAAGGTTGGTCGGGCCTCTAGCCCGATGGATGGTGGTCGCTGATCACCGTACCGCTACTACCCTGACAGATGATCTTACACCTCCAAAGCTCGGCAGGGCTTTTTCGTATTGCGGAGAGCAGTAGAAAATTACAAAAAAAGGAAAAGGTAGTAATTGTCTAGGGCTAGCTTTTATTGAAAGCGGGGGGTCGGTATGTGATCTGGAGTTGCACTGCTGTCTACCTCGCCCGCAACTTAAAATATCAGTTGGCTCCGCACCGTTTTTCATTTCCATGGGACATGTGCTCGACGACGGTGGACGCTACAACGGAGTACGCGTTGCTGGTGATCCGTCCAAGGGTACTTGGCGACTGCGATCGTCCTCTCAATCATGTAAAGTGAAAGTCTGCTGAAGCCGACCTGCTACACACGTTCTGTTCACGCGGACATCGGTTCTCTTTTGGCAATGACACCCCGGTAGCACCTTTTCTGAGGATTCCTTCGGATCCAGTGATACAGAGATCCTCCTTCCTCCGTGAGAGGGGACAAATTGAGACAGGTTTTTGAAGAGAAAGTGACTGAGTTGTACCGATATCATACCATGGGCCCACTCATCGTTTCACTTCCCCGGGGTGTCACAAACGAAGTTATCAGGTGTGTGCGAGCCTACAGTGCCGGACAACTACGGCCGGGAATGCCCAGTAAACGCGTAGAGCCCTGGCTGCATGCTTGCCGTGAGTCATGATACACACGGAGGCATTCTACCATCAAGGCGTCTAGTAGTAGGTAGGAGAGGGTCACGACAAGGCGTGCTCGATTCTTACATAAGCAACCCCTGGATTACGAATGCAGCTAGCAGGGACGCCTTCGTGGGTGCCCGCTGTTCGAGTGTTAAGTAGAGCAGGGCTGTGCGCGTCCTCTCTCTTCAATACGACGACACTATGAAGCGAGTGGTTCACCGTGGAGGTTTCTTGTGTTAGTAGCATGCTACTTGTCTCCATCTTTGAGGATCAAAGAACCAAGTACAAGACTTAATGATCAAACGGCAAAAATACAGAGCACGCCACTGCGAAGGGATACTGCAGAACCATTTCCAGACACGCCAACACAAGAAGAGGTTCCAGCTTGGATCAAAACACCCAACGGGCTCCTACCACATCGGCATGTGAACTAGAGAGAGCCTTGTTTTTTCCTCGTCTTCGTCTTACTTCTTTCTGTTCCTGATGTCTGAACTGTCGAGTAGAAAGGCAAGAAACTGCTGTAGTAGTAGCAGAGCAATGCATCGACTACGACTAGACACACCTAGACGCTACAGAGACATAATGATGCTCGGCGGAAGCACTTTCGACGCCGGCTATCGGCCCGAGGATGACTGGGTCACTCGGTTCGTCTAGAAGTGACTTTCTCCCGCCTTCCCTGAAGCTCTTGAAAGGAACAACTCCTCTACGGAACGTGGAAAAAAACAGGGACAAACTGTCTCCTGCTCTTTATTTGTCCTCTCTACGCCACCACCACCTCACGTCTCCAGAGAGAGCCGACCTGGGAACTTCCCCGCGTGGTCGTCTTCCTTCGTGGCCATCGTTGCAGGTGTACATACGGTTCACAGCAGAGGGACCGACTACGAATATCTATCATACATGCATAGCTTCCGCTTATCTTTCTCCATCTAACCTTGGCTAGATGACTGGACACTTCTTTTCTTCTCAATAGGCACCGGCAAAACTAAAATCAATTTTCTGCTTTAGCAAAATGTCCACGTTTCGAAACCTATCTTCTCAACAAGAAAACACGTAGAAGTTCTTTCTTCACTCATCTTCATTCGAGAGAGCAGAGACACCTGGAAGTTCTTTGCCTTCGAGGAGTTCTAACGATGCTCCACCACCAGTCGACACGTGGGAAATGCTTGAAGCTAATCCGAGACGTTCAATAGCTGCGACTGAGTCGCCTCCTCCCACTACGGTTGTCACGTTCTTCTCTCTCGTCAAATCTGCAAGTGCTTTCGCTACGTCTCTCGTTCCACTAGCAAACGGCTCGTATTCACTCATGCCCATAGGGCCATTCCTGATAAGAGAAGCACGGCGAGACAGAAAAAAAGAAGAAAACAGCCTGACGTTTCTTGCCGTAGGAGTCTCTTGTTCAGCCTGCATCTCTAAGTGCTCTCTATCCTCCCGAGAGATACCCAGCAAGTGATCTACCCTATCAACATGTCTAGGGCCACGAATGCCCGGCCTTTATACGGAGAAGCTCAATCTATATATCTTTAATCTATCAATCTCTGATACAGTTATTCATCTCTAGGATATGTATCTAATCTTTCTTTCTGTACATACATCTTTGCGTCAGAATGTTCATCAAGAAAATACCCGAGAGATTTGGGTGCGAACACCATACAGGGGATCTCAGAGATGTCTTCGTTTCTTACCATAGAACGGTCTTGCAGTCTTGAAGAGCTTCAATGATTTTCTGAGTTGTCTTTGGTCCGTTATCTAAGCCTATCCAGCCATCAGGAATGTCTATGTCTGCCGGCACGACGGCTGTCTTGGCATCATTAGCTATACGATCGGCAATCACAATGTCTTCTGGGAGAATCAGCTTCACTCCTTTCTCCTTAGCAAGAGCTTCCAGCCTCTACGGAATGCAAGCCCAACACACAAAACAAAGCTCTTCACAAGACTCAGGTAGATACAGTTAGGGATATCTCGAACTGTCTATTTATCTATCTGCCTCTATACCTAAATAAAGGTATGCAGAACTGGTATTGTAAGCGGACGCAGCATGGGAGACATAGCATTTCCTCTTTCACCTCAAATGTATGTCCACCCTCCACCTGTATTAGCGGGCACCTACGAGACTACTACTACTACTACGGCTAGCTAGCTAGATAAATTGCTTTGGTGGACTACCCCATGTATGCAGGCAACACGCCACGGTGAACATGCATCCTATTCTTGAATGTGTTTCTGACACTCCAGCTGAGACAACAGGAACGAAACAAAATAATCTTAGAGAAAGACAAACCCTTCTTTTGGAAAAGAAGGCCGTACATTTGCGATCAAGATAAACGAGCTGTGCTATCGTTGCCTTGTACGAGATTCTTCTATCAAGATCGAGGAAAGGCATAGTATCACCACATATACAAGATGTCAGAAAAAGGAAGAGGCACAGAAAGAAGGTCTCTCCACTTGAATGCCGTTCTTCTCTCTCTCTTTCATGGACCAAACAAGTGAAAGAACCTCGAAGAGATGAGAACTCTAAGTGTCGTACGAACGTGGTGTTCCGCCTTGAGAAGAGCAGAAAATCACCCAGGAGGTTGCACGTCTGTGTGTGTGTCTCTATGCATGCCTACCGGCTGTTCCTAAAAATGCATGCGTGCGGACTCTGGCTCGAAAGTAAGTATCGACCTATAGAGCCATGTCTCTTGACTGGAACGAACTAGAAAGCGGGCTCATACATACACGTATAAATATGCCATGTATACACACACTTTCACTTGAGTATATCATTCATTCAGCAGAATACACATTCATATATATATATATGCGTAGGTGTATGTACTTGGATCGAGAAAGACTATCGACTGACACAAACAGGTGTACATACAGCCATGCGTCTACAGTCCAGTGGCGAGAGAAGGAAAGGGACATGCGTAGAAGAGAAAGAGTCTTGATATTCGTAACGAGATAAGGTGACAAGTACTGCATAGACAGCACAAGCTTTATACGAGGAGCTCAGGGGTTGTGAATATATCACCCTTCAGAAAGGAGTAGCTGGCTGTCTTGTTTTACCCTAGCAGCATCGAGTTGATCCACCTCAACAATCGAAGCCCCAACCTTCAAGCCCCGAGCCATGAGGAATGTAAAGGCCATGGCACCTCCTACAACGAGAGTATCGACTTTATCGATGAGCGATTCAAGTACTCCCAACTTCGAAGAAACCTTTGCACCTCCTACTAGGGCAGCAAATGGACGTGCTGGATTAGAGATAACATTCTGCAGAAAGAATACACAAAGAAGAAAAGAAAACAACAAGCTTGAAATTTCACAAGTCTTCTCACTGTTTCGCAATCCGCCACCATTCAGATGTATCTTTCTAGTTACACCTGACAATTCTTATAGTATACATTACACGATCAACGAGCTCTATGTATCTATCTGTCTACCTATTTGTCTATCTTGAATCTAACTTTCCGTCTTCAATCTATTTACCTATATCCATATGAAAAGACTTATTGTACGTAGAGGACTACGGACGGAACTTGTCTGTGACATGAGGAGATCAAGTTTCTTGGACAAGAGAAAGAAGAGAGCGACCGAAGCAACAAGAGTATCTCGTGTGGTGTACATACACCTGGAAAAGAAAGTCAAAGATCCATAGAAAACATCGCCAGTGGCTCTTCACTAAGGTGCTATGAAAGAGACGCCCCCCGATAAATACTGCTTCGACCTCTATACGTCTACAGAGAAGAAAAGGAAGAAGAAAAGAGAACGCGAAAGTTACAAGTCGGTTCAGAAGACCGCCAAGAAGATAAGATCTCAAGCACAAATGTATAAGAAAGAAAGAACGCCTGCCAGGTTAGCTCTGTCAGAGAAGGAGAAGACAACATGTGAGGGAAGCTTACATTTAGATACTGGAGTTCTTTATCAAGAAGAAATCCGGCGACAGATGGATAGAGAAATTTCGTCACCCCAGCTGTAGAAGCATGCGCTCTGTGAGCTGTCCCGAAGGCATCATTAACATACATATCTGCGAGACTAGCCAAGCGACGGGCCAAATCGTCATCATTCTTTGTTTCGCCTTTCTCGAAACGAACTGAAAGAGGACAGGAAAAAGAATACCAAGAAAATGAAAGAAAAGAAACAGAGTTTCTCCTCTTCTTCACTTGCTTATAAAGGGACTTGAAGCGAAAACAACATTGCTTTGTATGCATATATGATGTATACACACATACGTATAGGGGTATATAGACATATATATATTAGCATATGTAGAGAGAGTATAGAGGTGGTACAGGTCTGACGACAGAGATTTCGAGAGAGTCAGGCAAAATGTGAGGAAACCGAAGTCCATACTTACGCATACCCACATCCATGAAGACAAATATTTAGACATGTGTCTATGTCTCTGCATATATGTATAAATGAGAGGGGTATACATATGCATATAGAGGATCCTACATGCATATAGCTATATAAATTCCTGTGTGAGAGATGTCTTTAGGCGGCTAGATTGAAGGTGAAACTAGAAAGACGCAGAGAGACTGAGAGAACAGACTCCCCAGCGAGTAGAATGAATCTAAACACGACAGACTTTCTCTCTTTCTCACTCTTTCTGATCTCCTTCCTCTTAATTTACCATTCTCAAGAAGGAGAAGTTCTCCTTTCTGCATTTTTCTTTCGATTTCTTGGAGATCTTCTCCTACAACGGATTGGGCCATGTGGACTTTATGCTGAGGGCCGAGTAGCTCCTGTAGTCTCACAGCGACAGGTTGAAGAGAGTACTTAGGAAAGTCTTCTTCTTTCTTTGGCCGGCCGAGGTGAGAGCACACGATGACCTTTGCTCCATGATCTAAGAGATATCTTAACGTAGGTAAAGAGGCTTTAATCCTTGCATCATTCGCTATAGAAACCTTGAAAGAAGAAGGTGTCTTGTCTGTCTCTTCTCCTTTGGATTCTTCGATAAGAAGAGGCACATTCAGATCCGCTCTGACCAAGACACGCTTGTCAGTGAGTTCGCTGGGATTGATGTGATCTAGGCTTTTCTTTCTTCTGATACTTCCTTGACTTTTTTCTCTGAGAGATAAAGAAGATGATAAGGAAGCTTTAGAGAAGCAAGAAGATGGAGTTCTCTGCTTTATCGATGGAGAGACTTGCTGTGAAAAGGAAAAAGAAGAAGATGGGGGGACTTGACGGCTTGAGTGCAAACACCTTGAAGTAGAAGAAGAAAAAGAGCCAGAACCAGGAGAGAACAAGAAAGCAGGAGAAGGAGAGGGTTGATATGCTCGTTGAAGAGAAGAGGAGCTAGAGGAGCGAAGAAGTTTAGAGGCATGTGGAGAGACATGACAAGGATGAGAGGAAGAAGAAGAAGCAGAAGGAGAACAAGATGAAGATGAAGGAAGAAGAGACGACGAAGAAGAGAGATGTGGGCCGGAGATTGCCGTAACTCCATCTAGAAGAGAAAGAAAGAAGGAAAGAAAGAAAGAGAGATAGAAACACTTATAGAACTCCCTATACAAGAAAAGATACCCATGTATATACATATATGTATACGTGTAGATATAGATGAAGGCGTCACTTGCACAGGAACGAGAAGTCTTGATATGCTCTGATCGATGTGTTGGTGAATGGACTGTATGTACACCTTCAATATGTGATTTACATCTCCGGCGAGATCAAATATCCACAAAGATAAAGAGTTTCACGGCAACAGAGAGAATGTACATTTTGACGTACAGATGTGAAAAGAAGAAACGGAGAGACACCATCACCCTGGCCTGAAGACAGATACGACATCGACCCATGCATGCATGCATCTCTATAGATCTATCTACCTCTTTATTACTTTACCTATCTATCTATCTACAGGCTCATGTAGGTATGTCCACGAATGTGTGGATACACGTACATGAATCCGATCAAGTGTAGATCACCTCTCTTTGTGTTCGAATGCAAAGGTGTCTATGCATTACCTACCGAAGACACGCAGAGAAGAGAGAGAAGAAACAGAGACGTCACGGGCTCACCTACACCCCAGAGGATAGAAGGAAAAAGAGCAAGGAGAAGCCTCCTGAAGGAAGTTCTGCTAATCGGCCCCTTCATCATGTTAGCTCGAGAGACAGAAAGAAGGAAAGAGAGCTCTTTCGGATCGACTTGAGAGAAAGGAAGAGATCAAGACGATAGGGAAAAGAAGGAGTCTGAGACTCCTAACGGACAAAGAAGAGAAGAAAGGACCAAGTGTGTGGTCGATCTGTTGAGGAAGGAGATTTTTGCTTGTTAGAAGATGTGTATGAAGAGACAGAAGAGAAAGGAAGTTCTAAGGAATCTGAAGGTCTCTATGTCAGGCTTTCTGTCTTCTATCTTCTTTCTCTTATCACGCGAGACAAGATGACCTCTTTGATCTCTGAAAGAGGAAAGGCTATGTCACCTCAGGAAGAGAAGATCGAGTGTAGAATCCTGGCACAGACGGAGTCTAGGAGGGGGGGGAGAGGAAGAGAGAGAAGTCGTTAAAGACAGAATATTGCTGCAGTGACTATCAAGTGAAGAGAGAGAGGTTGAATCTCTTAGAACTCGTGAAGAAAAACCGACTCTCTTTGCTCTAACTTCAAGACAGAGAGAGAAAAGTCGCGCTTCTAGGGTCTTCTGTCTTCTGAGGAACCGGCTTAAGATCTTTCTTTTCCTGACCATTGAAGCCGCAGAGAGAGAAACGAAAAAGACGACGGGATGGGTCTGAAGTATGGTGAATAGTAGGAGTAGGAGAAGGAGTATAAGAAGGAGAGCTTGTTGCCTGTATCGCGTGTCTTCCTTCTATGCGTGGAGAGAGGAAGAAAGAGAAGCAGACAAAGGTGCGGATGAGAAGAAAGGAGATAAAGGCGGACGAAAAGAAGGCAACGCCGCTGTTGAAGAAGAAGCTTACCGGAGATGTTTCTATATAGACGCACAGAAGTAAAGCTTGAAAACGATGTAGGGTGTCTGTGTGTGCTGGATGAAAAGACAGAGACAGAGACGGAAGTAGGGCCTACACTTTGGGCGAGCACTGCCTGCATGCAACGACTGGGGTGTGCCGTACATACCCACATCTACTCTCTTAGCAATCACTCGAGCGCCAACTAACAAAGATACAGAGTGGTCAATTCTCTCTTGAAGATGATGGGAATGGAAGTGAGGAAACCGAGAAGAGACAGAGACCGCTACGGAGACAGAGAGACAGCATTCTGAACGGAGGCAGCAGAGACACAGTAGAGATAAGTATAACAACTACACGTTTTGTGTATGAAGTGTGGAAAAAGAAGCTGTCTTTTTTGGCAAGACATCGAGAATGAGTTTCGGGTGTACAGACAAGTACCCCACCAGTTGTTCATCTACAAATGCATGGCGACCTTTCTTTTGTTTTCATCTCTTTTCTTCTTATTCGCTCAAGAGACACCTGATAGCTAGATTCACTCTCTCGACAGGTAACCTTCCACGACCCCAGACACACCAGGCGAGAAGAATTCTATCACCCTCCACTAGGCAAGCCTAGGGAGACGTATTGATCACGCACTCCCCAAGAAGACGTTAGCTTTTACAAACGTCTACGTTATTGTCCTATTTACTCACACCTCTATCGTGTGCATATCTGTCTGCATGAGAAGTTATGCTCTCGGTGAATCTTTCCGCTGGGTCTCTTCAAAGAATGGAACGTGATCTGCTGATCTTTTTTCTCTTCTTGATTCAAGACATACATCGGTTGTCAGTTTGCATCTTACCTATTCTCCCGGAAGTTAGGAGATAGATAAAAGCATTCAACGGCACATGCGTACACATACATTCACATGCGATAGGCATCAGCGTCTTTGTACAGCAGAAGGTAGTTACACTTCGCCTCGTCTTTTCGTTTCTTAATGCAAACTTCTTTACAGTAAATGGAGCTCCACGTCTCGAGTAGAGGTACGGGGAGGAGGATACGTCAGGATGTATACATATAGCTCTCTCGTTATATGTATTATACCAGGCTGGCTATCATTTGAACCTGTCTATCTTTCTTTACCTTTTTACTACTAGGCGTTAACGGCTCCTGAGGAGTACTCTAGGGAGTGACTAAGTATCTTCACAGGAACGAGAACCTAGCCAGTCGCATACTTTGATGGAGGTTGATCATATATATATTCATAAAGCATGGCTGAAGTAGAGACGAAAGCATAAGAAAAGACCCAGGAGATTTCACAACGATCTCTGCGAATGAGCGTTAGAGATTATAGACTCCAAGACATATTTCGTCCGAGCAACCGAAGTCTAAGTCTTCTTTCTTCTTACGCACAAAACGTCCCTTATATCCTCTTTTGGGGTGTCATATGACAACTTCCGTTCATGCCGAGACAACAGAACTATACACCTACATACAAGCATATATGTACTATGTGTATCTACCTTTTTAAATATATAGATATATCTATGAATAGGTAGAGAGATATAACACACAAACGGTTGTCTGTGTGTCTTCGTAATCGAACTTGGCGAGCTAATGTTTTCTGCTATGTGAGCTAGAGACTGAGTGACCCAGCAAAAGGAGGAGTAGGTATATGAGGAAGTCTGAGAAAGAGAAGAAAAGGCTTGGCGAGAGAGATAGAGAGAGGTCAGGAGAACGTAGAGCGCTGTATTTCCCCTGTTGAGTGTACCGCTTCCTTGAAAGATACACGAAACGAAGGGTCGCCAGGGTGGTCGTATCAGGTGTACAACCCGACTTGCTCTACCATCCACGTACACATACAGAGGAAAACATAAGACCGTTTGCATGCACTGGATGCTTCTCTCTCTTCTCTCATACTACTCACCTTATCGCATAGTACTAGACATATACCTGTTTCCTCTAGATTTCTGAGGACTATCTTTATATAAGGAGGCACAATTTACGCGTGTGCATACGTAGTAAGAGATTTTTCATAGAAATGTATGGGGAGAGACTCAGAAGATGCGAGGAGATACTTCCTATGGAGCTGTCTAGGCTTCCGCAGAATGAGCTATGCGAACATATCTGTTACGGAGGAATTGTGAATAGGAAATAGGAGATCTATCACATGGAGACGAGTTCGTTTAGTCAGTGACTTTTCTATGATGTTGCTAAGACATCGGGAATTGTCATCATCGACGTACAGACATTCAAAAGGACCAGCTGTAAAGTTATGGCGAGGTTCAGAGAAATCTCCTTTCAGACCGTCGTCGTCTTCCTGTCGTTGTCTAGGATGAAGAGGATATAAAGAACGTTTTGTGTGTAGGAAGAAAGAATACTAAGAATCAGGTCGACACTTGTCTTGGACGAGATAAGTCTTGGAGTTTAGAATTGCCTTCGACGTCAAGAGACTAGCTGTAACTCATCATGAGCTTCTTCTCTTTTCCGATCTCTTTGCTCTCCCCTTCACTGCTGGATTCTCTTGATGAGCAGTGAGATAGCAGAGGTCAACAAGCATCCATCTATACGTCTCTCTACGGATGTATCGATACTCATAGATTACGGCCTATCGTCCTCACACAGAGTCTCTCAGCTATAGGTGTCTACGCGTGTCCCCTGAACTGCTTGCGTGTCTAGGTGAACATACATGAAGAAACCTTCGACTTGAGAAATCCTCTCTTGTGTTCTCTCTTTCTCTCAAAATATGCTCGATTTCATGTCTATCACTCCGGTATACAGCGGTGCTTCTTCTTTGTTTGTCTTTCCTTCCGTCAACTCTGTGGAAAACTGCAGCAGAACCCGATCCATTCTTCGCGTCGGCCCCGTGACCCTATTCAAAGCTTATCCATCATCTGCCTTGTAGAGGCACATGGATCACATACAGACATACAGCCAGTCATTCTAGATCGGAAGAAGAGAAGACTGACTCCCAGATGATACCGCGACAGCAGCAACATAAATAGTAGCTAGGCAGAGCGGGCCTGCTATAGAACAACCGCAAACTCGGGCAAGCTCACCGCTTAGGCATGAAAGATAGAGGGAAGACGAAAGGAGTGCATACAGTCGAGCCATACAAAACTGAGCGGAGGAGGGAAGTCTTACGAGGTGGAGAAAGTCTGATGACCAACTTTCTCTCTTGCTGTTCTTCATCTCGCTTGTTCGCCTCAAATCGCTCCCCTCCGCTCCGACTTCTCTGTACTTCGACGGGGTGCCTCTCCTTCTTTGGCCTGTGCCTTAAGAAAGAGTAAAAGTGGAAGAAGAGAGAAAAGGAGAGTTGCGCAAATAGCTCTAAAGACCAGGTGATCACGTCTATGTGTTCTTTTTCTCTTCTGTTTGAAAGAAGAGAAGATGATTAGAAGAGAGAGAAGGCCGACTTTACTACACTCACCAACAGACAGCTGTCTGTACACCGTAAGCAGCAGCGGCGGCACATGGGAATGACCGCGCGTTGTGTTTGAGAGTGAGTGAGTAAGTGAGTCTTCTTCGTCTTTCTGCTCGAGCTGAGAGAAAGGTTTGAGAAAGTTGCTATTCTTCTCTTTCTCCCTCTTTAGTGAGCTCCTGTTGACTTGTTGAAGAAGAGGGAGGAAGAATAAGACGGCAGCAATTTCCTTTCTCAGACGGTTGGTCTATTCATCTTTCAATTGAGTCTTCTCTGAGAGGAGAAGATTCTTCTCCTTAGCACGGGTTGCGCGGTTCACTATACTCGTCTAGAGCACTCAAATCAGAGACCCCCTTATCGCTTATTCTTATTCTCATCGATCCTCTTACTATTCTTCCTCTTCTCTCTCTCCTTCCTTTTCTCTCCGTCTTTCTTTCCTTTTCTTGTCTCTCTAGGCACTTCAATAGACTCAAGCTATCTTCACCTCCCTCGTTCCACTTCTTCTTCCGTTCTTTCTTGTTTCTCTTTGAGACCGCTTTTCTTCTTTCCTACGGGCTAAACACTCCTCTTCTTCGTCTCCTTCTACTCCTTCTTCTCTTCGAGTCTCTTCTTCTTTTCTGTATTTCTTCTTTTCCGGCCCCTCTCTCCTCCTGGTAAACAAACGCAAAGAAAATCTCTGTCTCTTGGCGTCCGTCTCATTCTTGTAGTAAGGTGTTTTCGAGGTATCGACAATAGAACACCTTCTTTCTCTCCCTTGCCCTCTTCCTTCTCTCCTGCTCGTCTCTCGTCTCTTCTTTCTCTTAGCTTGATGAGAAGAAAGTGTTCTGGGACAGAAACGAGATCGAAATTTACCGAAATATTCAAAACACAGACAGCTAATCGGCCTCTCAATCACTTCTCGTCTCTCTAGTTTCTCCTTATACGTATCTATCTATCTATCTTTATCTATCTATCTATCTTTATCTATCTTTATCTATCTATCTATCTATCTATC
>NW_027154545.1:0-1615 GCF_002600585.1 Cystoisospora suis
GTTCAAGGTGAACGAGACCTGCGCTGTGTCAACGGACTATGGGAGACGATCAGCCCACACCCAGCCGTGATATCACCGCCTTCGCGTAGTCTCGGGACACCAAGAATCATTACAATCCGTTTCTTCCGATAGATCGCAAGTTGCATGATGTCAATCGGTAGCACCTCTGCCACTAGTGGAAAGGCTCGAGTACTTGAGGAAGTTAAGGAGTAAACTATTCGATAAACTGAATCAACAACTGGACCATGAGAGGGTAGAAAGCCAGCTAGGCAAGCTTAATCCGGGGGACCTAGTGTCAGAGGCGAAGCCTCTGAAGGAGGCAAGCGCACGAATGAACCCGGAAGGTTGGTGCAAGAATAGAAGGGAGGAGAAGCAACGAGTGCAGTGTACTGGGAACCTGAGGGCAAGAGAGTATGTCTGCTAGGGCAGTCTAAAGCTGAGGGAGAAAGCTGAGATCACAAGGAGTCGGGAAGAGCAGGCAGAGGATGGAATCGGAAAGACGGAAGGCTAAAGATACCCAAAGGGAGAAAAAGTCACACCATTGCACAAGAGAGCAAATGTGCAAGCGAGAGACAACAACGCCCTGCGTGTATGTGAAGACGTATGTGGATGGACATGAGGTGAACTAAGGGGGTAACCTAGCAGATGAATTGTGAGACTAGGTGAATGGGGTCTAAATAGCAAACCAAATAGAGACTCGCACAGCAGGAACTCAGTTAGCGAGTGCAAGTTCAAATCAGTGTGTTAACCAAGCGGAAATGGAGAAGCAGTGAGTACGTGTGTGAGTCATATGCATGCATTAGTAACTAATTATACGACCACCGGCTAGAACTAGTAGGGAATACGGTTACCACACATAGTTGCATGCGGTGGCAATTGGTTAACTGGAGTGAATAAGTGGCTAGCTATGTGTGTAGCATGGGCCCGGGCACCGGGAGTTGAGAGGCCGATCCACCAGCGGTCACTAGCCGGGTAGCCAGACCGCACACATCACCGAGGGTGGTACTCCGCCACCCCTCCGAGAAGGGACAGGCCGAGGACTGGACCAACAAGCCAGTCAATGCCAGAGTGCGAAGAGGGAGATCTTTTTCTCAGAACTATCATGACCATACTTGAAGAAAAACTTTAAAAGGGTCGAATTTATCCTGTGTGGGTTTGTTGTGACGGCTAGAGCCGCCTAAGTTGGTGTCTACACGAAGTTCGTGGTTGCGGCGCGAGCCTGTGTGGCCGGCGCGAAGGTGTGGCTGACGAAGGTTGGCCTGCGTGGCCATTTTTTTCAGACTTTGTATGCAAAGGAAAGACTAAATAAGTGAACGTAGAGGTAAAACGACGCTCAAGTGGTGGTGACATTCGGGACTCGGACCTACCGGAGATAGGCACGTCCCAAGCTAACGCCTTGAGGAGAAAGAGAGTCGCCAGCGTACCTGCGAGAGAGTCTCATAGAGGGATCCTAGGGGATCCTAAGAGCAGAAATCAAATAAACATCCGTGAGTTTGCAATTTCGTGAGGACATGGGGCGGAAGGAAGGTCCTGAGGGCTCGTGTGCGTGCGCCATGCGTAGTTAGTCATTCCGCAAACGTCCTTCCCACCCTTTTTCGTAACTCGACTGAGTCGA